>NC_052128.1:242313-354205 GCF_012273895.1 Zerene cesonia
TGTACTCATAATTTAAGGGCACTCGGGCTCGAGTAAAACTTATCACCGAGCATTTGGAAACATTAAAATAAAGCTTATGATATATGTATATATGTGTGTGTGTGTGTATGTGTATAAGATCGTGTTAGTAACACTACTTATAAAACATATACGACAATAAAACTCTGCTAATATAGATAATCAATAAATAGAGTTCGTACACTAGGTGGTTTTATCAGTACTCAGTGATCTATCTCTTCCAGGCATGTGTGTGTGTATTTGCAAATGATCGTAACATTTATAAACAAAACGGATTTGATACCTGTTTTCTGATTTTAATAAAACAAAATAGTTCAAAAGGTAGTCCAGTGCGGGTGTAAAGGGATTATACTAACACAGAACCTGAGTTATCTGGACAGCTAGAAAAGTTCTCGGTCGCGAGAGATCTCTTGGAAAGTAAACTTTATTTTCACTCCTTATCCAATAGAAGTCGCGTTATATGCGCCATGACTGTAGGTCGAATTGGGCCAGCTCGCACCGGGGAAGTACCACATCCCCACAGAAGACCGGCGTGAAATGGCTTTCTGCTGTGTTTCGTTCGGTGAGTAGGGGAGCCGGAGGCTCATATCCTTTTCCTTCCCCTTCCAAGTCCTTTCCTTTATTCCTTTCGCCAATCCTTTCTTAATCCCTTCCCAATTTAAAGTCGGCAATCCATTTGTAGAGGCGTAAGGTTTGCAATGGACCTTATGCCTCTCCAAATGTTCATGGGCGGTGGTAGTGCTTACCATCAGGCGTCCCACCAGCCCCATTGCCAACTGTGACATTAAAAAAAAACAAAAAAAGGTGCGAAATTAAGTATACATAAGTAAATTTAATTTTTAGTAAAAGCATTGAAATGCTTTATAAATGAGAAACGGGTTCGAGGCCCGCCTCGTGATCGATTTCTTTCTATTCTTTCAAAATTTCCCATACATAAAAATTTTTCATTCAATATAGACTCAATGATAGAAAATATTGAAAAATCACATAAAGTTATAATTCTACATGTTTAGTAGCATAAATAGTTAAACACAGCTATAATAGTGACATTTGAAATAAATCACTCTATAATGTATGTAGGTGTTTTCTACAAAAAAGGTCACTAATGCTTCCTTGGGGAGTGGGGAGGGAGGTACCACTCCAGTGTCTGAAATGGGACTAAAGAACAACAATTTACAAACAAACACAAAATAATCACGTCAATATGTTAAAAAGCCAGTTATCAAGATAGAAAATAAAAAAGTAATGTAGTCGAATGGGAACCTCTTTCGCTTTTTAGAACGTTGGTTTAAGCTGCTATTTCACATACACCCGGTACAATTGTTATGCATTAAATTTCCACATTTAATATATTGTAAAATGCGTTAATTAGAGAAATCAATTGCCAATTAATACTAATGACGTTTCGAACAAATATAATGAGTTACAGGAAATAAAATATCCAACGGATCACCGTTATATATACCAACATCACCGTATGACATCAGACATATCCGAATGTTTGTTACATTTATTTTTCTTTTTCCAATTATACCGTAAAGAATAAACAAATAAATATACGCTACGCCGTCTACGATTGTAGCGTTCGTAGCAAGTCGTAGCACACAGGAACCTACTTTGGCTATTTACAGCTACGCAAGAATATTAAAAAAGACCTTTCTCAGACCGTTATTTTAAGTATTCAGCTTATAAAATAATTTGTTAATATGATGTTATTTTCTTTGAAATAATTTTAAACAATATTATGGACTTACAGCATTAAAAAATATATTCAGAGATGGAACACTATGTTTCTTTCAAAATTATGATTGTATGCTGTTAGTTTTTAAGATCATATAAACGGATTTAAGACATATTACCTACATTTATTCTATCCATTATCGTTTTTATATCATTTAAAACACACTTCCTTAAGAAGTATCCCAAAATACTTAGTCCACATTAAATTGTAATATATTCGATTGATCTTTGCAAAAAATAAGTATAATATTTATTATTCATATAATCACAACACTGCTAAAAGTTTACGATACCTGCGGAGACCGTCGTAAAGTCTAGACCTGTCGTAAATGTGCCTAATTTATTGACGAGGAGAGATGTCGTCAGTATATTTGATTTTATTAATCTTGAGAAGTTTGAGAGACAGGAGATTCCGATGAAAAAAAGACAGTTAGTTTCTAGAAAAAAGATCACTGACGTCCCTGTGATGCTAGATGCAAAAATTATGCAAATTTAAAATAAATTTAATGAAATTAAAAAATATTTTAATACAGATAGAAAATTTACTTAATTTATAATACTTTTAATTTTAATACACTATTTGAAGGTCTATCAAGTCATATCTATTCCATAAAAAAATCATCCGAAAAAAAAAATTCGCTCATAAAGCGGCGTGTGCACTGGTGATTATTACAAGTAATTAAGATCATAAAGTAAAGCCATTTTTCACAGCGAGTACACATCGATATTATTATGACGCCATAAATTCGAAGCAAATGGATAAAATGGCATTATGGATGCATCGCTGAGCGTGAGTGTTGGATCGGACTGAAATCAATTTCCCATAACCGACATGTCGATATAATTACACTGGTGTATATCTGCGGATAGAACTAGGGACAATGTCATGTTAGCAGAAAAGAAAATAAGCCTAGAAACCTTAAAATATCGATTGACTATTCTTAGGAAATAAGGGCACCATGAATATCGTGAAATGTTTTTTATTGCTGCAGTAGATGTATTATAATTTTGTTTAATTTTGACAATTTGAAGACGCGTTAGTTATTGGCTAAATACATATTTTTTTAATCCCACTGCTGGGCAATGGCTTCTCTCTTCTCATTCTACATCACCCTATTTAGAGAAAATTTTGAGCCAATTTTTACAGTAAGTGCACATCACGCCATCTAATCCTGGTTCTACCTACGTAGTAAGTAGTCTTGTTGGGGATCCACCTAGTGGTAATCTTCGCCCACACAGTATAATTAAAAAATAATGCTCTTTGTTAATAGTATTATACAAAATCTGATGTAAATATCCATCTCCATAAATTCTACATCAATGTATTGACCGCTAGTTCTCATTTCCTGGTCTCAATTGAACGTTTCTCAGTGCATTGGGTGTCAGAGTGCATTCAAACAAATGAACAATATTACAATTTAATCTGTACCGAATTAAACTGTCTGGAAATGTTATCTATGTGTTATAACATAATAACTAACTTTTAATATACGTTTGAAATTCCAAAGAGTACGTATATGGGTAGCGAAGACATTAGGTAATTTATAGACTTAAAATATTGAAAACATTATTGTTTTTTGAATTGAATAGAACAGTAATTATTATTAACAATCGCCTTCCGAGAAATAACTATTTCTTTAACTAGGAGTCTAAACACATAATACACGAGCTGTTGCCCGCTTTGCATGCGCTAATTCGGAGTTGTTTAAGAGATATTAATATTCTAATAAACCTTCCTCTTGAATCACTCTATCTATTAAAAAAAAAAACAAGCCAGTTACATCCGCTGCGTTTTAAGGATTTGAGCATACATAGGGACATAGGGACAAAGAAAGTGAGTTTGATTTATACTATGTAGTGATTAAAAATGTACTTTATTCTTTCAGTAGGCACTGACCAGATTTTCCCTTAAGATTATACTGGAACTGGATAAACAATCCTAAAAGTGTACATTACGTACAAGTCGATAAATTTTATTTAAACCATCGTTTCAAAGACGCATTAGATGATATATTAAGTGAATGGAAAATTATAGTATTTTTAAAGTATACGCTACAGCTTCAGCTGTGTTAACATTCAAGATAAATCAATTATTTATTTTCATGCATATACATCGACAAATTTGATTGGCAGATTAATTGAATGTTGGTAGAGTAATGCTACTAATATTATAAATGCGAAAGTTTGTAAGGATGTGTGTATGTTGTTACTCTTTCACCCAAAAAATACAGAACGGATTTTCATGAAGCTTTGCAGTAACATAGCTTTGATATCAAAATAACATAATAAGTTAAAATTTATAGGGTCTTTTTTATAATTTTGATGATAATATAACGATAACTGTCAAGTAAGTCGGAATAAATCAACCCCCTAAGAGCATTGGCGTGCGCTGCCCTAATCGTTGGGAGTTACACAAAGATAATTACTGTAGGATTATTTATCTTTAATAGTTTTAAATAGAAGTCTGCGACAGTGTAAATCTATATTTTATGTGTAAGTCATTATTACCAAAATAGTGAACCAAACATACAATTTATATTTTTAGGATATTTTTTACCAATGCACGTATAGATAGATGTCTGTTACTCTTTCACGCATAAACTACTGAACCGATTGCAATCACTTTTGGTGCGTAGATAGGTAGACACCTGGATTAATACATAGGCACTTTTATCCCATTACCTACGAGATACAGACTAGCGCGGGAGAAACCGCGGGGCGCAGCCAGTATAATATAAACGTATGTGAGTATAAAATATACCTAGCCTTAGGGCAGATTTTGTCTATCCTTGCTTAAAATCGATCATCGTATTATATAAATATTTCAAAAATGTCTTCTTATTTTACATTTTACAGGTGATATTTGTATTTTATTGGATAAGATAAGGATTAAGAATTGAAAAATCTTATCTAAATGTCTAAAGTGAACTAATAAATAATGAATACTTATGAGAAACCAAGAAAACCTATAGCATATCATATGTTATTAGATGCAACAGTGCAACTGCATCGAAGAATAAATGCCAAAAATGTAATACAAAATAACACTTTAAAAGAAATTGAATTACAAATAAAAAAAGCAGAATATTGATAACTAGGTTTCGCGTCTTCAATTCGTAAGATTCCCGCGTAGTATCCTTGAGATTTCTAGGATAAACACTATTCTTTTAGTTTTATTAAGCCACTAACTATCTCCGTACTAAACTCATCAAAATCGCTTCAGAGGATTAGGCGTTTATAATACTAGGGATAAATAAATACAGTTTAAAACCATCGACTTGACTGACCTATTTTCTCGTTATTTCTCGTCCTCAAACTAACTTTACCCTATATTCACAATATGAACGCCGCTCGGCTATCTTTTAAATACGTGTCCTTACAGGCGTCCTTTGTTGCATACAGTGGAATGGAAAACCATTAAAGCCCTTGCTCAGTTCATTCGCCATGAAATATGCACGCGACAGTCAAGTTTTATCTCTTCGAGGCCGCGGATGGCCCATCAGGCCCCTAATGGGGTTGCGTAAAATGTACTGTAATTGTGGGCATAAAAATTGTAGCAGTTTCAGAGAAGTTTGCGGAATACATGTTTAAGAATAAGCTACGTCTGGGGAATGTTGTTGATGAAAGCTTTGTTATTTATGTCGTTGTACAATTTTAATTTGTTTCTCGAATTCTAGTTTGGCTTTATAATGTGCCGTATTTTTTAGTGATATAGCAATCAAAGGGCTTTTATTCAAATCTCGCATTTACTGATAAGGACATTTGAGAATCTCCACCTTTTTTTAAATCGGTTGGAAAAATGAGTTAAAAATATATCCAACCACGCTATCCATTCCACACTGTGTCGCTGTACCTAAATTTATTAATAATTCATTCGTTTTTTGTTTAAATTCAGTCAGAGAGACATTTATTTTATATCAATTCCTACTTATTTGTTATTTAAATTTTATACAATCCCGCCTTTATAATCGTTCAATGTATTTAATCTATATTAATTACAAGATGGTATCATTCAGTTGAATGTCTCCTGGCATGTTGCAGTTAGACCCGGGCGTTGTGAGATACGCCTACCGACTTTGTATTAAGCCAAATAATCACTTGGATTCGCCGTGATTCCGAAATTGTATACAATATTTTGAATTTTGAATATTAATTTCATAATCAGGGGCATTTCACTGCATAGAAAATAAGTCCCATAAATAACAGGTTTTAACAACAAAACGAGTTTTTATACCAATAGATAAGTATTAGCAATGGCGTGGACAATTATAACTTTATACACACACCATTTCTGTGACTTATTCATCAACATTTACGAAGCAACAAAAACTATGCTGTCTGTACGAACATCCTACTTATCCTACTAATATTATAAATGCGAAAGTTTGTAAGGCTGTGTGTGTGTTTGTTGCTCTTTCATGCAAATACTACTGAACCGATTGCAATGAAATTTGGTACGTAGACAGCTGGACAACTGGAATAACATATAAGAAACTTTTTATCCCGATATTCCTACGAGATACGGACGAAACCGCGGGGCGCAGCTAGGACACAGTATTTTTACATGATAACTCACATACATTTATCTTCAATACCATACAAATTACTTTCATCAACTGTTACTCCTGAATAATATTTCACGACCACGCACGCCTGCAATCCTTTTTATCTCACCCATACATATGTCAAATTGTGGGCGTCGAGCACACTTCGGTAGGAATCGGGCCTGTTCGCATCGTGGACGGTACCCCACCTCCAAAGATCGTAATGAAATAATAGTATTCCACTGTGTTATTGTTACTGTATTGGCGAGTGAGGGAGGGATGCCAGTATCCTTTTTTTGTCACTTTATCTACCCAGACCACCACTTTCTTACTGTCATCAATCCTTTGCTTATGTCTCCCAATTAGACTTAACCATCAGGCGAACCACAAGCCCACTTGAACTAGCATAATAAATATATATAATCATATAAGTGGAAACGCGTCTTTAGACGCACGTTCCTTAAATTGGATAAAAGATGAATTTAAACTGTACAAGTCGAATGATGCCAAGTTTATTCTTATGGGGATCACGCTGGCGCTATCTTGTTTGGCTCGCTGCCTTGAGTCTAAATTTGTTTTTAGTTAATAAAACAAACCAGTATGACATGAAAAGATATTATATTGCAATTTATTTGAGCGTCTGTTCTGAATATTGTATCGTAATGGGAACATTTTAAAATGACAGCTTTGTATGTTATTTTCTTTGTGATTACAAAGTACTGGATTCGCATTTATCTGCTTTATTGTACGTAGTGTTTTTGATAAATGATATTTAACGTTTTAATGCAGTAATTAAACTAGTTATTTTCCAGTTCATATTTCAGTTCTCTTTGCCTTAATACTTTTTATAACAAAGAAATGAAAATAAGGGTATTTTATTCTGTTTAGATATTTATGGTCACGTTCACTTCAGCTGATGAGGACAGAATTTTTAAGTACAGATACTAAACTTCTGCTCATGACTTTGTGTATTTCTTACGAAGTATTATTTGTGATACGTGTAAATATATTTCTAACTACATTGTTTAAAATTGCGATACCAATTTCTTACGTTTACAGTATTCGCCACAAAAGTGCAGTTCAAAATTACCGACATATAAAACCCAGCTTATAATGACCCGTGCCATATGGAGCCCAAAACTCAGACTCACATGACCAAAGATAAAATTGTCTCATGGAACGCTCATCCATAAACCCAGAAGATCCAGATCAGAAGAAGCAAAGTTAACCGTCATAAAAAATTGACGAATAACCACAAGCCACAACTAGTATGCCATAACAATACAAACCAAGACGTTTATTATCTGAGATATTTGAATGTCTGAAGTTCCACGTTAGGTAACACTATTCAGGGTAGTTATGTCAAAATAGATCTCATAGTTTGAACAGAACTCCGGTGGAGTCAAGATTTAGTTCTAAGTGAATGAACAAACGTATTATCTTACAAAATTTAAACAGCCCACGGATCCTATTTCAAACTCGGGTCGATAGCAATCATTATCGCCTATATTCGGCAAGTTTTGTCTACATTATAATATTGACATCAATATTGATCACCCTCGTAGAAAATTTTGAGTAGAACAATGGAAAATGTTGAAAAAAAAAGACTTGAAGTAATTTGATTGAAGCAATGCTATCCACGTGTAATTAGAGTTTTTGACAAATAGTATAATTTCTACATAATGTTTCTTTTCTACCCACATGCTTACTTGACTGTTGTTTATGACACAATAATATTTGATTGAAGAAGAAGAAATGGTATATTTTAATAAAGCAAGTTAAATTACTAATGTCAACCAAAATTGCAAGTCATCATCATCATTATCAGCCCATATGTTTACAATGCTCAGGCCATCCACCCCACTGGCCAAGTGTGGGTTGGCTGATGACATTTATCATCGAACTTTTAACTCTTGAACATATCAGTTTGGTCACGATGCCTTCCTTCACCCATTTGAGGATCGATGTGCGTAAATTTATTTCTTGCACGCTCGTCTGGTTTCGAACCCCCAACTATTCAGTTTAAGTCCGAGCACCTAACCACTGTACCGACACTGACAAGCAGTCACACACTGCTTACAAGTTAAAGGAAGGTTGAAGATAAAAAAGTTAATTACGTAGCTGCTTTTCTTATATTTAAACCTGTTTGCGTCACCATCTGTGATCTGATCAAAAACAATGATCGGGAGGTAGTCTGGCAGGCGGTAAACATATTTCCTTCCAAGCGGACTGGATTTTTGCCAAGTTATATTGATTTTCCTGTAAAGACGCTGTCAAAGTTACAGCGTTTCAATATTCAGGTATAGTAATCTAGTTTTGGGATACCTATTCGATACAATACAGTTTAGGTCAACTATGGAGGTCTAATGACCCAAGTCGTCGTCCAAAAATCATTATTTTAAGAGACTTGTTCAAAAACATACATATATAGTTCCAAATTACGCATACCCACGATTCAACTTCACACATCGGGGGTTATATATAGGTTTTGTCTTTTTTTCGCACTGGAATTAGTACTGCTTTAGGAAGTCATGAAACTCCGGAGGTCAGAGATCTGCAAAAAGCAGTGTCCACACATCGCAATTTCTATTATCTATGTTAAAAACCAGTAAAAACATAGATCTTTACTTAACAAGGAGAATGGGTCATGCACCTACCTCGTATCTCTAATATTATATTAAAAGACCCATAATAACATTCTATTACACCATAGATTGCCGAAATTTTGTGAGGTTCTAGCTAGCAGGAGCGTCACATAACCATCGGCAATTTAACTTTAGGCAAGGGACTTCTAAGGCAGACAGAATAATTCTACCACTTTCAATTATAGAAATACTAGCTATGCCCCGCGTTTTCACTCGCGTAAGTCCGTATCCCGTAGGAATATTAGGGTAAAAAGTTGCTTATATGTTATTCCGGTTGTCCAGCTGTCTACGTACCAAATTTCATTGCAATCAGTTCAGTAGTTTTTGCGTGAAAGGGCAACAAACGCACACACATCCTTACAAACTTTCGCATTTATAATATTAGTAGGATAGGATATCCGCCTATAGAACAACCATACTCTTCCAAGAGTGGCATATCTTAGTAAAACCACGTATTCCATTTGACATATTGCTTATCAATTCAATCAGTCAGCCGTATGTTTTCCCGATACTTAGGTCAAGGCTTCTAGGTCCTCGGGAGTAAATAAACAGAGAGATTATAACAATTTATCTTAACATCGTGTATTATGCGTCATCATTTGATCTGTTTCACTTGATATCAAATTCATTTTGTTTTCTATATTAGCTTTTAGTTACATATCGGATTTGCTTTGTAAACATTAATTTGATTTGTATAACCGTGTTTAATTCTGCTTGTATTCATTGAAGGCTAGAAAGCCTTTAAATTCTTAAAAGTAGACCAAATTTTGAAGGGCTACAGTGGAGGTATTGGCTTTCAAATAAAAAAAATAATCAAAAATATCGGTTCACCCAATAAGAAGTTATAAGGTGACAAACACAAATTATACAGTCGAATTAGTAACTTCTTCTTTGTGTCAGTTGAATAGATTATATTCCTATAACTTAGGGTTATAAAAATAGATAAAAATTAAAAGAAAAATAGTACACAAAATATAAATCGATTCGGTCCACCCGTTTCGGAGGAGTAAGGTTACCAACATTGTAACACGAGAATTTTATATACAAGAAAAAAAGAAGATGTTAAAACGTAAATATAATACGTATTTATTGCAAATGGCGATTATACTTTTATTATTTTAATCAATTGCCGAACTTTGTTTGTCATACTTGAAAGGATTTAAAATTAATTCACTTACAAAACTACATTGAAAATAGATATTAAATGCTAGATAGAACGTTAAGCGTTTCTAAAATAAAAATCTACGGTAGAGATGAAGATGAAAGAAGTATCTCTAGTTAAGATGCATAAGATCATCAGCTCAAATACTATGTTCCCACTGCTGGGAAGCAGGCCTCCTATGAGGCTTCAGGCCATCCGTCACCACGCCGGCCAAGTTTGGGTTGCAGATGTCACATGTCGTCGAATTTTTTGCTCTTTGACTTGCCAGTTTCCACACAATGATTTTGCTACACCGTTTCAAGCAGCAGTAATCTTATCCACATGCGCAGATAAATTGAAAAATCAGCTTATTTATGCCTATTATGCTCGCCTTTACTCAAACCCGTGACTTAACGATTTTAAGTCCGAGGTCTTCATTGAGCCACCACTGCTTTCATTATATTACATACTGTAACATAATAATATGTGAATAAATTTATTTCATTCTATTTCAATTCATCGGCTCGTCGACTTCCCCATAAAGGAAAAAACAATCACAGAAAATAATGTGAAATGCGAAACTCGAAACCCTCAAGGGAATATAAAACTTCACTTACATTATAAAGCACTCACAAAGGAAAAAACTTAGAAGCACGGAAATAACAATCAAATATAATATAATCTAACACCATAAATATATAAGAAAACGCTAAATTTTAAATAACTAGCTGCACGGTTTCACCCGCATAAGTCCGTTTCCCATAGGAATATCGGGATAAAAGTTGTCTATATGTTATTCCAGTTGTCCAGCTATCTACGTACCAAATTTCGTTGCAATCGGTTCAGTAATTTTTGCGTGAAAGAGCAACAAACACACACACATCCTTACAAACTTTCGTATTTATGATATTAGTAGTAGGACTTACATAAAGATTGTTACACGTTAAAATATGTTTTATTACAGATTTAGTTATTCATAAGAAATTGTTTACAACTAAAAAAGGCCGAGTAAAACAGCTCAATTCAAAGCGAAATTTTCCAACACATTTATGTATACTAAATAACGCAAAGAATGCGTTTACTTAGTCCCACATTCAGTTGCCTGAAAATGTAGAATATTCATGAATTATTATGTCCGAGAGGGATTTTTATTAACATAGGAACTACCCGCATTTGGGCTACAAGTAATGTACATTAGTATGGAGTATTACCGCAATTTGGACGAAACATTTGAAATGTGTATAATTTACGTTGAATATTAAATGTGTTTTTTTCAAATACGTCTTCTAAGTAATAGATAACATTTATTTATTTATTATTTATTTATTCTTTATTGTGCAGTTAATTTACATTAAAGACAAAGAAAGGAGACAAATAAAACTTACATCTAGGCACAATGGGCGGTCTTATCGCTTAGAGCGATTTCTTCCAGACAACCTCGGGTACAATAGAGGACTATTATAATAATAATATGGGTAGTAAAATTATTATATATATATATATATAGATATATATATATATATATATACACATACACATATATAATACAATATTATATTATCTGTGGTAATAATATAGTTAGAAGTAGTATTTCTGTGATTAAACTATGAGTATGTCATGAAATACTTTACAATTTTCTCGTATTATTATTATTTATGGTATAAACTTATAGCATTATGGGTTCTAAGCGCACAATTCTACTAATAATATAAATGCGAAAGTTTGTAGGGCTGTGTTTGTGTGTTTGTTGCTCTTTCACACAAAAACTGAACCGATTGCAATGAAATTTGGTACGTAAACAGCTGCACAATTGGAATAACAAGTAGGCAACTTTTTATCCCGATATTCACTATGGGATACAGACTAACGCGGGTGAAACCGCGGGTCACAGCTAGTAATAAATAAATATATACACTATAATCTATACTTATATGGCTTTATTACATTATCTGACTAGTTACATTATATAAAAATACGCATAATTTACACCGCATGTTAGAACTGATTTCATTAATGTCTTATTTATCTTTTTCCAAAAAAAAAAATAACATAACTACATATAAAAAATAACATTTAACTCCCAGGAAAGTTTAGTCAACTGCCGCAGCCATATTAAGCTTCCAAAGTACTATAATACAATGCATCGCTTTATGCATTTTTATGGATGGAAACTAATATTAAAGTGTAAGCCGCTTACTGACTGACTGACTTACGTTCCTTTTATTATATTGGTACTTATTAGACTAACGTACCTGTTATAAAGACACCTGTAGTCGAGCTCGCTTCGGCACGAATTGGGCCAGCTCGCACCGGAGAAGGTACCCCCAAAGTAGACCGGCGTGAAATAGCATTCTGCTGTGTTTCTTTCGGTGAGTAGGGGAGCCGGAAACCCTTATCCTTTTCCTTACCCTTCGCAGTCTTTTCCTTTATTCCTCTCGCCAATTCTTTCTTAATCCCTTTCCAATTTGAAGTCGGCAATCCATTTGGAGAGGCGTAAGGTCGGCAAACGACGTTACGCCTCCCAAATGTTCATGGGTGGTGATAGCGCTTACCACCAGGCGACCCACCAGCTCCATTGCCGATGGTGAAATAAAGAAAAAAAAAACAACGCAATGACGCGTTAGTCAAACACGTTTAATTTTCTATATATATCTATAAAAAACCAAGAGCGGCTGAAAAAATTAAAATGAGATGGCGCTAATGAATTAGTATAACATTAGTATGTAGCGAGTGTTGCAGAAGCATATTATTTTTATATTAATAATATGTTCAATACTCAGTAATAAAAATTGAATCGTATTTTGGTAGCATTGAAATAAACTATAGTTTGTTATAATTGTTATTACTAACTACATAAAGTATCATAACTTCCTCAACATTTTTGTTGTAGTTAAAAAAGGTGAAATCAATTAAAAACTCAGTCAACAGATTTAACAAAATTTCTCTCTTATAGCATTTAAAATATAAAACGATTATTATAATAAACGAAGCTACCCTTTTCCCAATTTCGTGAACAAAGGTCTAATTATTAATGTCTGAATAGTACAGGGGTTTACAAATCAGAGGTCCCAATTGCCTGCAACCGTTGGTATAGATGCCATAAAGGTAGCCCATATGTCATGTAAGTACAGTGGTCTATCAGACCGTAGTTTTACGACATATTATTTGCGTATTTTACGACCATGTTCTTGAGAGTGTTTAGGGTATGTCACGAAATGTTATTCATAGTTTGTTGACTCGTCATGATTGTGGATTAAGATGAACTATTTTACGATGTGCTTTATTTTATATACGGTATTGTAAGATGACCGCCTCCTTGGTACAGTGGTTAACGCGTGAGCGTAGAACCAAGGGGTGCTGGGTTCGATTCCCGGTGGGGACGCACAAAAAAAAATATGTCTCGGTCTGGCAGGACACAGAAGGCTGATCACCTACTTGTCCCTAAAGAAAATCGATCAGTGAAACGGATGTACATCATCTGCCCCATACCCCACTAGGGGTCACGGGACTTCACTTTTATTGTAAGATAAAATGCTGTGGTGGCTCAGTGGTGAGAATCTCGGAATTCAAAATTGATAATAAATTAATATATGATATTGATTAATGAAAGAAATTGATTTTTCAAATTAGCTGCACATGTGGATAACATAACCACAGCTTAATAAGGTGAAGGAAAACATCGTGAGGAAACCGGCATGTCCAAGAATCAAAAGTTCGACGACGTCTGCTAACCCGCAAGTGGTCAGCGTGGTGGATTTTATAAACCCTCATAGGAGGCATGTGTCCCAGCAGTGCAAACATATATGGGCTGATGATGATGATGATGATTGTAAGATAACAAAAAATAAGCGAGGTTAAATTTATGATTGTTGTTATTAAATTTTTGTTCTTAAATGAATTAATATAATTACATTATTAGTCACTCGATTGACTCGTAACTACATTCGGCTAGCGGGAGGTAGTCTTTAAAAATAAATAAGAATATTAACCTTTAAGTATATAGCATTGGAGTTAAAGTATTTAAGCCAGAAGGCTAATAGTTAAGCATATTATAATTACGATATAATAGTGAGTCAAAGACTTAGTGTTTCTCCTTCAGTACTAAATAAGCATTCTTTGTTTAATCTTTCAATTGACTGTTTATTCATTTGTCTGGTAAAAGATGTATAATTTCTATACGCGCAATAATTCTTACATTTACTGAATTACAAGAGCAATGATTGAGTTTCGATTACTGTCAACTGTTGAAGTAAGTAAGTGTTGTTGTTTTTGCATCATTATTAGACATAGAATCGCGTTCTACACTGACATATACCAATATCTTAATATATAAAAATCCAGTGTCATGATGTATGTTCCCAACGAACTCTTCACCAACTCAACCGATTTTGATGAAATTTCGCATTTTATGTGTAATTTCGTCCAACTTATGATATAGGATAGTTTATATTTCTATTAATTATCCCAATATAATCTTAACATTTTTACTCAGGTACAGCAACGCGTACGGGTATGCTATATATATAACTAATATATTTAAATTAATTTTCACGTTTGTATAAGTCTTCGAAAAATATACTAGTCTTAAGAGGTAACTTAACTAAAATTTAACATCGGTGTGATGTACATCCTTCTTATTGGACAGTGGAGCCACATACCCCGATTGTTTGAGACCGGCAATGACGTCATTATGGCGGGAAACAGCTATGGGTCATTTACCTTCAGCATTTGCTTACGTAAAGATCACGAGCGCGGATAATTGAGGTATTCTTGCTAGTGTAAAATTCAAAATTTTGGTCTAGAGGCTAAATAGAATTCATGTACTTACTGATACTATAAATATAAGTCTGTCTGTGTCTTCTTCACGAGATAACCACTTAACCGATTTTTATGATTTTTTCAAAATGATACTTCTAATACCTGAGGAATAAAATAGCATAGTTGTTAGAAATATAGATTTTTACCAAGAGATCACATGGGATCGAGAACTAAGAGCATAAAACCCCGGTTCTGTCTATATTTTCTTTGAATACGCAGGCGAAGTCCCGCGCGAGAAGCTAGTCCTACCAATACTATAAACGTGGAAGTTTGTAAGTATGGATGGATGGATGTTTGTTACTCCTTCACGCGACACTATCGTATCTATATGAAATTTGGTACAGAGTTAGATTGTTGTCTGGATTAGGCTTCTTTTAATACAATACTCAACTGAACTCAAACTTAAAAAATTTAATTCAACTCAGAGTAAAAAGCGTGGGTTGCATTTTACTGTAATTCATAACTATTATCTCATAGTTGTCAATAAGATCATTATATTTCAAAATATCAAGCACGCTTTTAACTCTGAATTGAATTATTGTGTTAATAATTTCAACTCTATTATAATTTTGTTTTGAGGCGATTCATTAGGATTGATTGTTTCATCTGCTACTACAGTTATATTAAACTCTTTGTCATAAAAAAAAAATCTCTAGTTTTTAGTTCGATTCGCAATATTTTTTTTTTACTATAATGCTTGGTAGAGATCTCTACTCAGCGATAAGGCCGCGTTTTGCTAATTGTTTTAAGTTTTTTGATCGCCTTCATATAATGTGTATTGCGCAATAAAGAATTTTCATTCATTAATTTATTCATGTATTACCCGGGTACCAAGCGAGTGACGCCGCGACATACAGCTAGTATAAAATAAAGACAATAATTCTTATGAAAGGCTCTGGACGCTTATTACAAGCGAATCGGTTACATTGAATAATGGAGGCTCTTGGAGTTCAGTTTGCAATAAATCTCGCTAACAAGCAGGTTATTAACGTATATTACCAGATTTTTCTCGAATTTTCCAGAAACGCGATGAGAATATTAAAGTCAATGAATTTGGCTGAATGGATCGTTTCTGCTAACCTCCAAATGCATTATCATAACTCGAAACGTATCTTTATGAAGAAAGTTATATCATCATCTATTATCGTGGAAAAGTTTATTCAGATCTAGTCAGTCGTTTGGTGTTGTTGAGTAACAAACATACATTAAAATTTCCATTTATAGATGATGCTTAGATATTTGTTTGTTATATTGTATTTTACGACAAAAATGTAATATTATCTTTGTGTTTAGAGATAATTACGCCAGATAAGTAATCTTTTCTTTTGTCTGCATTTTATTAATAAATTTAACAAAAAAAATTTAAATCAATTATTTTATAATGGACGTAAACGAATATCTAGGACTTATACTTCATCATATGTTTCCTAAAGAAAATTATTAAACGAAAACATTATACGAAACTAGAGTTTGCTTGAGGAAAACAATTTTCTTTAGACCAATTATCAGAAAAAAATAACATGAATAAACATACACAAAAAAACTAATATAAAAATGATTCGTAAGCTTTGATCAATTATTATAAAACTCATATGGCTGAAATATTAAAAGGTTTCCTTTACAAAACCCTTACAAAGAATTAATGCCTTCATCTTAGCGGGGAGGGTATAATGGAACAGTAGAATGGTTTCACGCTTCGCCGGTAGTGCTGCGTTTACTAGGAACTACAGAAATAAATAGCCTATTATTTGTATTTATATTAAAGTCTTTTTATTTCTTATTTATTTATTTAAATCTTCAACAAGATTGTATATAGAAGGAAATTTAAAAATAATAATAATAATGATTATAATAAAGTGTACAATTTGTTTGGCGGCCTTATCACTTAGAAGTAATCTCTTCCGGGCAACGTATACTGCGGCATACTGCTAAACTATAAGTGGGACGAGAAACAGATACTTTTAAAAATTCAATCATATTTACATACACATATTATACACATACACTACACAAAATATACTAATACATACAATACATACAAATAGTAATTTTTATTATTTATCCTCTATTATTTATATTAATTACCATAGCAATTAAACCGCTTAACTTTTTTAACGACTTAAAAAATAGGTGCAGGTTCTCTTTTCGTCAAGAAGTTTTTGTCTGACTGTTACATTTAATTAAAAATTAAAGTTATTTATTAACTTACATTATTAATGCATTTGAATGAATACATAAAATGGAGTTAAAACGATTTTTTTTTAATATTGGAAAGAATTTTTTTAAGTAATACGTATAAAGATGTATATATTTTACAAAATTGTCGACTTGTGTGCATTTTTTTTTCAAATATTAAGTATTTGCCAACAACAATACTTATGCTGTGTCGCATTCAAGTAACTCGCTCAACGAAACAAAGCTAAGATTATGTCCAAAAATGTGTATTCGCCTCTTTCTTTTAGTATTTCCATAGCATCGTTCAATGGTAACTGTAAAATTGTCTGAAGTATTACTATGCTATATTGAAATAATTGAATTTCTATATTTTTCATATTCTTCTAGACTTAGAAACGTAATACAAAACTCAAACAAAACAGCATAGATCATGTCAAGAATCGTGAATTTGTTTGGAAGACAATAGACACAATAGACACATATATTTCACAGTCTTCCATTAAGTTCCTAAACAAACAGATTAAAGATTATGAGTGTTCCAGTAACGTGTCCAAGCAAACAGACCAAACATCATTAGTGTTCCAGTAATTCGCCCAATCAAATTAACCAAAGATCATGCAATAACTCGCTCAAAACAAACAGACCATACATTATTAGTCTTCCAGTAACTCGCCCAAACAAAAAAAACCATACATCATCCAGTAACTCCCTCAAACAAACAGACCAAAGATTAGTCATCCAGTAACTCGCCCAAACAAACAGACAAAAGATTATGTCCATAAAACGTGGTGTTTGTCTGAAGGAAACAAAGCTGGCGTTATTGATTGTGAATGGAATGATTTCCAATCAATGTTTGCTGGCGGAAATTGATTGCTCGAGACACCTTCCTTCTGTTTGATCTTATTATGTATTATTTGCTTTCTTTATTATGTTGTTGGAGTTTATTGGTTTTTATTGAATTGATTTCATTTAACTTTGTAGCCAAGGATTTAGCGTTACAACGATACTGTGTTGCAGAACTGTGGAAATAAAATAGAGTAATAGAAATGTTAGTAAATATGAAGACAAGTTTTGAATGAATCCTACTTCCTATCTTACTAGTATTATAAATGCGAAAGTTTGTAAGGATATGTGAGTGTTTGTTGCTCTTTCGCGCAAAATCTAATGAACCGATTGCGATGAAATTTGGTACGTAGATAGCTGGATAACTGGAATAACATATAAGCAACTTTTTATCCGATATTCCTACGGGATACGGACTTACGCGCGTGAAACCACGGGGCGCAGCTAGTAATTCCTAATTCAAAATTCTTTATTTGCACAAACATGATAAACAACACAAACATGACAAACAACTTAACATGGTGTTGCAATATAAATAATATGCCCGGTTTTTCTCACGTTTCACCACGCAGAACATAGCATGCAAATACAAAAATTAAATATCTAATAAAACTTTATACTTTCATATGAATTATGTTATTTATATTTTTTAGTCGGCCATTTTGAATTTGAAATTGGACATAGTTTGTGTAATATATTGACGGAGTTGCTAAAAATATATTTCACATTTTGTGGCGGTCGCCATCTTAGACTGATTTTGATAGCTAGAAACCACTGCAAACTTACTGACAAAGTTAAAAGAAAAAACCCGCATCGAAATTGATTTATCCGTTTGAGAGCTATAATTCCACGAATGGACATCGAAGTCAAACATAATATAAGACCGGTTTTTGAATCAGATATTAAAAATAGACAAGCATTATATTTAAATAAGTTAATTTATCCGAGCAAGCAGTGATATAAATTATTTGTAGAACGCCTCATTTTTTATGAACAGAAATTGATGAACTATTTTTAAACTAATGAACACTATAAATAACTGAAACCAATAGATAATTTAATATAACTAATACTTGGATAGAAAAATACGGAATACTATTCATTCTCGCGTGAGATAATTAATTTTTCATCCATGATAACACTCATAATCTTTAATATTGACCCGTTTTCCGATCTAAACTCAATTCTTAAATTAGGTCAGATTTAAACAAGCAAACGCATGTGCTGTGACCGCAAATAATTTAGTTATTATTTTTTGCTATATACAATTATAGTCTGTGGTTGCCAATTGCTGTTACCACCTGGTGTATGAGCCTTGAATATTTAAGCCTTTATTGCCATTGATAAATTTATAAACGTATTTCTTATGTGGCTTTATGAACGAGAGGTAAATCGATTTTCGAGCTTTGATTGTGTGCGAGCTTGAGTGGCCCAATAGTTATGACCTCGGACTTCAAAGCGAAAAAGTTGAGGGTTCAAGACAGGGCTAGCGTGCAGTATATACATATATACTTTCTCTACTAGAAACGGTGAAGAAAAACATCGTGAGTAAACTAGCACGTCAAGGAATAAAAAGTTCGACAGCGTGTGACACCTGCCAATCTGTTCTTGGCCAGCATGTTGAGGGAGTCTAAACCCTCATAGGAGGTCCGGATTCCTGCAGATGCAACCTATATATGGGCTGATGATTACAACAATTTTCATCAAATATAGGTCTTTAAATTCACACGACTTTTGGATGTGTTTATGAACTATAGGCATTCAAATAGTCACGCCGTCTGTATGTCTTCCTCTTAAAATAATTAGCTACGTAATGACATTATAGTATTATCTATATGTTTTTAGTGTAGATATTAGTTGTAAATTATTTATAAACATTTTTTTTACATAAGGTTCTTGTGTATGTACGGTGCTGTGCGTTTATAGCCAATAAATGTATTTCTTTCTTTCTCTCTATTATAAATAACATTTACTTGTAAGTAGATAGTCCCGATATAAACGAAGAAAACCAAAAATAAACGTAACATCACAAGATTCAAGCAATAACTTTGCCAAGTGTATCCTAACCAAAACAACGGAAATAATCCCTACCTTTGAGCTTTAGTGAATTTTATTTTCGCTTTGGTGCGGCCGATCAAAATTACGCTGAAAAATTGACAAGAGGGATTACTAAGATTACGCCGAAGGCCGTTGAGTTTAGATTAAAAGGACTTATTTTTATAGATTGCGGATTATCTTGTTACTATAGTGACGGCGATTTTCTTCGGAACTCGTCTTGTTTATCCGGGAAATGGGACTTGGATTTAAATTGATTTGATACCCGCGATACCCGCGTCCATATTTGGTAACCAGTTGCCGAACGTGCTTACGGTTTGTGATTTAAATTTTAATTGTATGCGAGATAACCGAATATAGCAGCATTTACATTTCTCAGTACATAAGTAAAAAAGAAGTGGCCTGAACCCTCATAGGAGGCCTGTGACCCAGCAGTGGGAACAATAGAAGGGCTGATGATGATGAAAAGTAAAAAAGAAGCATTTATTAAAATACGTGTGTTGGATTGTCGCTTTCGAAGAAACTTTCTTGCATTTGCTTTCATATGATTTTCCACTGTTGTTTTATGCGACTATCATGTCAAGTGTTTTAAATAGTATCTGGCTGATAACTAACCAGAAGATAACTAACTGCTGCTTGTTAAGGTTAGTGTAAGTTAAATAGATAATGAATTTAAATATTTGATTTTCAAGAATATAATTTTTTTTATCTTTTATAACTTTAAGGACTAACGTACACTAAAGAAAAAAATAATAAATATTAAAAATGATACCTTTCTTATGCAGTATCTACATGATAACTTGCAGGTATATATAGTCCAAAAAATTATTATTTATATAAAGTAATAAATATACACCCGCTAATAAAATACAGGTTATTTGTTCAGCACTTTTTTATATCATTGTGGCGCTTTAAGATGCATTCGATGCAAAATCTTACTTCTACTTGCTGATATTCTAAGAATCTATTATCAAGCGGAAAAATCGCTTAACTTGCAGCGTTTGAAAGGTATTTTGAGATCAAAGGAAGCCGGTCTGTAAACAAATCTTCGGAACTGGGTAGACTGGGTTGCTAATAATAAAGGATACTTTTGTAGGTACGTTTAGTGCTTAGCTTAATAAATTTTATTCTAGATTTCTTATATACTGTTTATTTTTGCCCGCGTGGTCTAATTACATTTTCATGGTACAAACGTTCATCCCCTATTTTATCTCTTAGGGGTAGAATTTATCAAGATCAAGCGCTCGACTCCCACACTCAAAATTGGTTTTAGATTATGATATAATTCATTAGTACTTATCATGTTCCTAAATATATTGTAACATTACTTATGTAACATAACATAAAATCAAATTCAAATATATCATATAATATAATATATAATATATATAATATATCATAATCAATCAATATTTCCCTACACTAGACCAATCCATCATCTTAATCTTATACCTTTAAACGAGCAATTCTTGTATATATATATATATATATATATATATATATATATATATATATATAATTGGTATCTCGGAATCGGCTCCAACGATTTTCATGAAATTTAGTATATAGGGGGTTTCGGGGGCGATAAATCGATCTAGCTAGGAATTTTTTTTAGAAAATGTCATATTCGTGTTTTATTCGTGTTTTTTTTTTCCTGGCATCTATTGGTGAATAATAATACTATTTTGCTTCGTAGATAGCTGGACAACTGAAATAACACATAGGCACTTTTTATACCGATATTCCTACGGGATACGGACTTACGCGGTTTCAACCGCGGGTCACAGCTAGTATATATTAAACGCAAAAGTGACTGAATGACAGATCAATCAACGCACAGCTCTAACTACTGCACAGAAATTGATACGCAGATAGCCACTATGATATACGCGATAGTTAATCCGCTAAGAAATAATTTTGATAAATCGGGTAGGATTTATCAAAATTCTAAGTAGATATAATAGGTAATGAAAGTTTTTACCACGAAAATTTATTACGACTGCGTAGAGGAATCTGCAGGTTACAGCTAGTAAATAATAATATTGAATCAGTAGCTTTATTTTCACCGGATAAAGTATTGTTATTTGAAATTAATTTGAAGGAAAGAGAAAACGTGATCAATCACACATCAGTCCTGAAACAACTTCTTCCCGATGTTTATGGCAACTCTGAAGGAAAATTCACTCATATAAGAATTTCTGTAGGTACATTGTACGATACTTTATTAATTTAGGAAAGCAAATATTACTTTGTTTTGTATTATAGCGTAATTATTTTTTCAGAGTACATATGCCAAGTTGACCTCTGTTGTTTTGTTTCTTATGTGTGTTTTTTTATTCTTTTTTGCTACATGATGAAAAAATTCGGTTCGTTCTATAAGCAATCGTGAATATAATTTTTCGAAGTAATTGAAAGAAAATTGTTTGTGCTACTGTGTTTTAAACTCTCCATTTTAAGTATACTAGCTATGGCCCGCGGTTTCGCCCGCGTAAGTCTGTATCCCGTAGGAATATCGGTATAAAAAGTTGCCTATATGTTATTCCAGTTGTCCAGCTGTCTATGTACCAAATTTCATTGCAATCGGTTCAGCAGCTTTTGCATGAAAGAGCAACAAGCACACATATATCCTTAGAAACTTTCGCATTTATAATATTAGTAGGAAGTAGGGCTTATAAACTTACATGCGATAAAAATCACGATTAAACTGTAATAATAATTTACATAGATCTTATAAGGTTTAAGGATCAAGAAGTAAGGATCAGTAGCAATTTATTTATAATAAACATACCATGTAACTGTGCATGTTACTTATAATATTACTAGCTATTACCCGCGTCGTCACTCGCGTTTTACCCGGGTAGAAAGTATCCGGACTATATACTACCTCTGTACTAAGTTTCATACAACTACGATAAGCTGCTTAAGCGAAAGGTTGTCAACCATCCATACGAGTACATCCATTCATTCATCCATACTTACACACTTTCGCGTTCATAATATTGCTTAGTAAGATTCACGATAACGAAATAAGAGACTGCAATAAATAATAATTTATAGGCTCTGTTAATTGTATTGAATTCAGAGCTTACACGACGTGTCAATTATGAACTTTTTAAATAAAAACTCCGATGTCTCCAACACTGAACATTAGTGAAATAAACAAAGTTAATCTTCAAATTAGCGGGCAACAACACAAGATTACGTTAATTTTCATGCTTAACTGTTTGTGCAAATGAAAGCCAGGCCAGGTTAATTAAGTTTTTTAACGCAGGTGGCAACATTGTTGTGCAGGGCCGGCTGGAGTTAGAATTTCGGGGGCGCTAAATGTGTAAGCTGTAACCCTACCAATTTTGTATTAACATAAATGAAAATTAAGGTGTTTAGTGCAATGACCACAGAAATAGTCAGCAATTCTATGTGTCGCAGGCGGCGTTCCAATAAGATCGCTGCCCAATAAACATTCAACCAACAATCGCGAAATATTTAAAGTTACATAAGCTCAAATTCAAACCTTCATTTATTCAATTAGACATCTTATAAAGGCACTTGAATCATCATAACACAGTTTCACCATTTACAAACGGTTCGGAAATCAGTTCTACAGAGAAGAGCTGGCAAGAATCTCCGTAGTTGCTCTTTTAAAATCATGTCAATTTTACATTTTAATTCTAAGTTTATTGTTTCTACATTGATGCTAAATAATTATCCTGCGGTTCTTAGAATATAGCATAATTATAGTTGAATATTTATTGAACATAATATAACAGTTACAGTGATAATAATGGTAAAATTGCTAAAATGATAAATTTGCTTTGTTGTAAAGTAAACATTAATAAAGTTTTTCTTATTTCGATTCAGGAAAAGTTTATTACACCTTCAAACACACATACACATTCGAAACAATAACAATAACTAAAAACAAAACAAACAATTAATAAACAGAATATTATATAATAAAATAAAGCAATAATGAGAAACATAGCCTATGTAATAAATGTTTAGAAGAGTCCCTCCCTGGATCTGCTTACAAAGTTCATATTGGTCAAATGTCTCATCTGCATACACTCGGCCATTTGCAATTCAAGCAAGCAGCTACAAAGCCGACGTTCTTTGTGAAACATTAAAAATATCGTTAACTTGATAATGGTCTTTGCTATGTTGCTATTGAAATTATTACAATTTTACTACCCATTGCTTTGCATCGGAGTGGACGGTTTAATAAAAGACGTTTTCTTTATGTTGCGTTGATTTTCAGTTTAACTACCTTTGTCCCGCGATTTCACCCGCGTAGATAAAGGAGACGTTAGACAGTCTCTAGGAATTTCCGGGAAAAAAACTGTCCTATGTCCTACTCAGGTCTCAAACTTCAATGTTTACCAAATGTCATCCAGATATGTTTAGCGATTAAACGTGAATAAGTAACAGTCATTCGGACTATCTATCTATAATTATGTGAGTACTAATTTTGATTGTTCTTGATTAAACATTCAAAAACAAAATATTGAATTAAAATTTTTGAACTTATGGCACAAATAGACGGAGGTATATAAAAAAATTCGTGGTCGATTTTAGATTTAATCCTATCCCAATTATATTTTTTTTAAGTGGATAAATCTTGCATAGACTCATGGCACTGGGGGAAAATCCGTGGTAAGTCGGATTCCTACCGATCAAAACCCTGCTGTGCCGCTTAAGTGAAGGGGCCACGGTAACTGGTTATAATTCGTCCAAATACCTGAAATTATATCAACATCTGTAGAACCTGAAGTGTACCTGCAAAAAACTCCGTATACATTTTAAAAAAGCCAACCTCATCATCCTTAAATAAGCCATATAAAGCGATGACGTCATAAAGCGAAGTAAATAAAGAATTTAGCATCACAAGCGAACGATAAAAACCTATTTGTATGCGAAACAGACTGTAAAATGAAACGTTACAACTAAAATTACAGAAGCCTTTGTAGAGACATTCGTACATTGAGAGGATTTTTAACGATTTATACTGTTAAACGACTTTTGAAGTTAAGAAAGTATACGCAGAAATGGACAAACAATTTTAATCTTACTGACATTAGTAATTAATGTTTAATTTACTTTCAGATTAATTCAAACAGTAGTTTAGCACCAAGTTGATATCATTTATTCGATTTTTTAAACAACGTTCCAAAAACGAAGGAGGTTCTTAATTCGATTTTTTTTAAATATATAACTTGATATCTACGCAGTATTTTTAAACCGATTTACGTGATTCTTTTTATACTGTTGTTTTTTTATCAATTGCCTACCCGCCGCTCGTGGTTTCGCTCACGAAGTCAATGAAAAAAATATATTCCTAGGTATTCCACGCATAGTACCTGTCCCTGTCGTATTTCCGGGAATGACTATGTCCTTTCTTAGTCACAAACTGTATTTGTGTCAAATTCAATCCAAAACGGTTGAGTGATTTAGGTGTGAAGAAGAGATAGACATAAATTTAAATAGATAGGCTGAAGGAACGACAGTGTAACTTTCCCATCTATAATATAATATTACATATATGGTCAATTACTAACCTACATATGTAGTTCTCACTTTGCGTTAACTATTTAAATCGCCCACTTCATTTAGCCCTTAATTTTTATGATATTTTTTAGTTTTTCCCTAATTTTCCTATTTTCTATTTTCTATTCCTGATAACTTTTGTGTATTAATAAGACTGCTTATCTCAATAAAGGCATATATCCTTTACCAAAGCACATGAAAGATACGTCAAAGCATATCGTATATTTTGTCCGAAAAAGCGCAATTTGAATGAATTCTCGTATAGAAATAAGCAACATGTGTCAACATAAATTTATGCAGATACATTTAAAAAGTCAGCAAACGCTTTGCCACGCAAACCTCATTCGATTTCAATTTATCTTGCCCGAGTAAATTGTCCTTAGTGACAATTCAAATTAAACCTTAAATCCAACCATTAAAGGCGAAAATGAGGAAGCACGTGCCTAACCTGTTTTTAAATTCTGCGGTTAGTTTCGTTGTGAATCGTTTTCTAACTAAAAGAAACATTGTTCTATAATTGAGAACAGTTCTCTCTCAGGTTTGAAACTTATTTGATGTATTTCGTTTGGATTTTGCGTTTGTGTTTTGTATAGATCGAGACAATACTTTGAGAAATATGTATACTATTCTTTGTAACTCCAGTCTTTAAGGGTAGGTTCTCGTTTGTCATTTTTTAAGAATTTTACGTGGTATTTTTATTTTATTACTCATACCATAAGCAGGCAACTGAGCTAGTGGTTCGTCTGGTGGTAAGCGATTGCAAACGCCTATGATCATTCGCTGAGGTAGTGCATGTTGGTTTTTTTTTGTTTTGAACTATATGACACTTTGTGATTAATTGAGAATGTTTACCTCTCCAGCTTTATCATTACCTCTAATTTGCCCAAATCAGTGAGCTAGGCTGCCTAGATTACAAACGGCTAAGATTCAGTGAACAGCTGGCCAATGACCATTGATCATGGAATGTGATTACATATAAAAAGATTTCTATTGCTCTTTGTTTATAAAAAAATTTGACGTAATAAGTATCAGAAAAAATTATGTAGTAATTAAAGCCCCGCGATTTCACCCGCGTAAGTCCGTATCCCGTAGGAATATCGGGATAAAAACTTGCCTATATGTTATTCCAGTTGTCCAGCTTTCTACGTACCAAATTTCATTGCAATCGGTTTAGTAGTTTTTGCGTGAAAGAGCAAGAAACACACACACATCCTTACAAACTTTCGCATTTATAATGTTGGTAGGATAATATGCAGAACTGAACTTAAAGAAAATTAAAGCCTGTTAACCTCAAAAAGTTAAAAAACAGATGCATAGAAAGTTATTGAGAGGATAACAAACGTAAATGTATCTCTGCCTTTCTCTTGCTTGATGACTAGGTGATATTATTATTTTATCTAGGGGCAAATTTCTTCAACGGAACTTGTAAAATTCTCTCTACCTTTTCGTCCTTATATTGACATATGCTTTCGTATCGTAGCTAACGTTGATCGATGTAAACTTAAAGGAATAAATAAATGTTTGTTAATAAAAAATATTAACATTGCTCTAGAGTTCAAGATATTATCATAAACACCTTTTATTTGACAGTATTTCCCCGGAATTGCTCGGTCACACTTGTACGTACAGTAAAATAGACAAACCATCAAAATGTAAAGTCACGAAAGGCTCATTCAGCGAGGGACTCAATTTATGCATTTTCAATAGCGTCAGACCAAACAAGTCACGGGTTTCAAGTTCGTTTGAACTCGCTTTGATTTGACGGGACTACATTACGACGTAGTTACAATGGTGTTCTGTTTGAAGTTAACGGCTTACGTCATAAAACTGAATGTTTATAAACAATAGTAATTTTTGTAGGAAGTAGTTTTCTTTTTTAACGTAATTTTACTTTACCAAAAATGATAGGGTGTTATCTATGATAACTATTTTATTATTTTGTTTCCATTGAACTGTGACGTAGTACAAAATATATTCAAATGTTTATTTAAATAATTCTCTTACTTACTTGTAGCATACTTGCAAAAGATTTGTTCATAATATTTTATATGTGTGCGTGGCTGCGTCCACGCCTATCCTCGTTTATGCAAATAAAGCAATGCGAATCAAGCCTACTTACGTATATAACAATTTAAAAAACATCTTCTTATTGTGCACTTGAAATTTAACTCAATCTTTTTTACTCATAATGATTTAGACACCAGAAAATTAGTGGGCACGATAATGTCCTTCAAGCATTGCCTAGCCTTTCTAGAATAATCAGTGATGTCAAAGGACCCAATGCACGCAAAATTAAACCTTATGATCATACCCAACAAACCTCACGCTTACATAACCATCGCCATAATAAAGAACGTATCGAATACAGAACAAAAACGCGCGACGTATTTCACGAAAAATGAATTTCTAATACAAAAGCTGAGTGAACCAGTGGGGTCGATGAAAAAGGAAGTTCGCTGACTTGACACTACGTGCTCTCAATGTTACGTGACACCGCTGAGAGTTGCAGGGCTGCCGGCAAATTAAAACTTTATTGCATTCATAATAAAGACGTTAATATTTAATCGAAGTTCACAAGAGATTATACACATAGATTTCGAGGTGGAAAGAATTGTCCTTTTCATGTCATAGAAACAAAAATATATTAAGTGAATTTGTTAATAAAAATTGGTTAACCCAGTAAAACGTTATGTGGTATCACACATAAACAATATACAGTCGAATTGACAACCTTCTCTTTGTTTGCAGTAGGTTGAAAATAGGCCTAAGCCAAAAAAAAAACAGTTTATAAAGTTATTTCTAGGTTTTTTAAAAGATTTCAGGTTAGTCTATTTGCTTGACTGTTACTTGTTGACTGTAGATCATTAGAAAGCTACAACTTTACATTGAGTGACATAGACTGAAAATGTAACAGGGACGAAGTCAGCTTGTACAGATAGTATTATATATATACTATATAGTATTATATATATACGACATACTTCATACATAAATTCGAAAATTTATAAAAAAAATTAAGAAAACTGTTATTTAGATTCATTGCAACAATTTTAAAACTATGGTACGTACGTAATATAATGAACAACAATGTATTAAATCTGTATATATATAAAACTCTCGTGTCACAATGTTAGTTACCATTCCCCTATAAAACGGCTGCACCGATTATTATGAAATTTTGAATGCAAATTGGGTAGATATGAGAATGGCCAACGTCTATTTTTTAACTCCTAACTATGAATAAGGCAGAACAGCGTTTGCTGGGTCAGCTAGTATTTTGATAAATTTCATTTAGGTTTCGTCAGCCCTAATTCTAGTAGATAGTTTGTGGACACAAAGGTCACCGGTATCCAGAGTTTCAGAATCTTCAATTGCTGGTTTTTAATTTAAAAATAGTGATAAAATGCAATTGGATTGCATTCTCAGTTTAAAATGTTGATAGCTGAAAAACAGTCACTATGTTTTTCAGTGTACAAAGCATTATATACATTATGTATGTTTGAACGCGCGAATGTCAGCAACTACTGAACCGATTTCAAATATTCTTTCATCTTTGGATATATACGTGATCTCTAAGTGGTCTATATAATGTATCACGGGCGAAGCCGGGGGTGAACCGCTAGCTGTTGATAAAAGAATAAGAGAATGTAATTTTCTTGGTAATATTTGTACAAACGACGATTTAAAATGGAGCGTAAATATAATGTTATAATTTACTTTTTCTTACAAGAATTGGAATTTTTGCTAGAAATTTCAACGTTATTTGACGTGTCATAAATCTGCTAAGTAATCGGATACAATTTTCAAGATAATGTTTTATTTTATTTTTAATAATATTGGATACAAAAAGTTATAATACGCCATGATCAGATACAGTGATTAAAAATAGAAAGATAATAGGTACCCACTATCAAAAAAGGGGAAGTAAAAGGAAAGAAAGAAAATAACTTTGTAAGAGACAGACAGACGTCTGTCTCTTCTTCACACCCACACTACTGAACTGATTTGTATGAGATTTGGTATAAAGATAGTTTGTAACTCGACAAAGCTGGTGATAGGTTTTTATCCCGTCGTCCCCACGGGAAAAGGAAAGATGCGGGTAAGCCCCGATGAAGCAAACAAGTCGAGGTGCAAAGTTAGTAATAAATAATAATATTATATACTAGCTGCGGCCCGCGGTTTCACCCGCGTAAGTCCGTATCCCGTAGGAATATCGGAATAAAAAGTTAGCTATATGTTATTCCAGTTGTCCAGCCGTCTACGTACCAAATTTCATTGCAATCGGTTCAGTAGTTTTTGCGTAATAGAGCAACAAACACAAACACATCCTTACAAACTTTCGTATGTATAATACTAGCTGCGCCCCGCGGTTTCACCCCCGTAAGTGCGTATCCCGTAGGAATATCGGATTTAGATTTTTCCTTGTATGAATGATCTATTATAAGTTTTTAAAGGATCACCGTCGTTGAATCTTAAATAATACTTAACTGCCATACGCGAAATGAAAGGATTTTGACAAAATTTACCTACAAGGGGATAGAGGATGACAGTTTGTATGAAAATTTATTTTGATAACGCGAACAAAGCTGTGGAAAACAACTAGTATTAAAATATAATATAATAATATATTGGAAATATTTAAAGGTTGTATTTAAAACACGGAACAAATTGAAAGAAAATTGTGTAATACCCCGAGCTCACACATAAAAATAAACACAAATCATCATAATTTGAAATAATATTACAATATCTTATTTGCACGCGTTTCTAGCTAAATATTGAAGACAATATCCGTGAAATCCACTATTTCTGAATAAACGGTCGAATCGGAAATCAGCTCGAATAAGAAGCTATACGATGTGAAGAAACGCTGTGATTTTTCATCTTCAGAAGTATTCAGTTTATTTTTTTTCATAGGAATAGTTTAAATATAAGGGATTGATATAAATTTAATTATTCTGTGTCATTAATATGTTTATGTTTTAAATCCTGTCAAATTATAACTCGATAAGTGTATCTTAAATTTAATTTTTAGTTTTATAGCATTGAAATGCTTTATAAATGAGAAATTTAGGCACATGAAACCGAAAGAGTAGAAGAAATTCGATTACTGTAGCAGGATCACGGGTGGCCGAGAGGCTAGGCGTTGCCACGGTTAGGCAAGATACGCAGGTTCGAATCCTGCCTCGTGATCAAATTTTTTCTATTCTTTCAAAATTTCTCAAGTGTATCTTAGTTTAAATCGGTTTAGTATTAATTTATTTAAAACCTTTACTTTAATAATTATTTTCATACGACATCAAAAATGAGGAGGTTCTTTATCGACTGTATTTTTTGTTTCCTACATCAAATCTGGGTGGTTTGGGACTGTGTGAACCGATATTGAAGATTAATTTAAATTTTATCTAGTTCTGTCGAAAAAAGCAGTACAGTTATGTGTTAAAAATAATTTTATATCAAATATTACCCTGAACTATTATTATAAAGAATTTATTGTCGGAATAGTAAAGAAACCTTCATCTAATGGACGGGAAGTGACTTAATCTTAATAAGCGATAAAAGCGACACCTGTGCGACGTTCCGCGAACTAACTTTGCGATGTTAACCGGGAAAGTTGGTGGGAAATTGATATGGCTCCTTGTTTATAACGGCTTAGGACTTTCAGACTGCATTGCGGTGTAAAATAATATTTAACTTATGTACTAAGTGCAGTAGAAGTGTGGAATTTCAAAAGAAATACGTTGTTTGAACCTCTATGTACCTATATATACAATGATATGTATCATAATTAAATAGAAAAAGTATTGTATATTTAATGGTCATTCATCATTAAACGAAAATAATTTATTTAAATAATAAGCCCCAAGTCAATTGAGTGAAAACCATTTCTAGGCGAAAGGATACCCTTTCAGTTTCCTTCTCCTAAAACTGTGCATTTAGTACAGTACTACTGACATTCAGCTGTTCCATTCCGTTAAAAGCATTTATTAATTCAACATGAATTCTTTTAGATATTTTATGGCGTTTATTTAGAGGTGGAAAGTAAATTTCTAAACAAGAAAATCATATTAAGTATACGTTTTAGTTCTTCATAATATTTATACCAAAGACCGCCGTGACATAGTATTTATCATTTGCTTCTATGTTTCGTAAATTAAGAGTGGACAACGAATGTTCATGGTCGGTGGTGCTCGCTTACCATCAGACGACCCATCAGCTCAGTTGCCCTCGTATGGTATAAAAAAGAACTGCCTCATGGCTCTAAGCGACTTATTTCATGTATTTCCATATAATATTGAATGCTATAGACCATCCCGGAAATCCCACGTGAATAAACTATATGGGAAAGACTTAAGATTGTCTTTTTCTCTCCTTTGACCAGAATGTGATCAAGTCTCGGAGGAAGCAGGCGAACAGCTAGCATTGTATAAACGTTGTATCGTAGGGTTTTATTAAAAAAAATTGAAAGAACACCAAATTGCCAGAAACGCCCCGTTTCCTTTTCCTCACCCGTCCCAGTCCATTCCTTCTTTCCAGTCGTTAATCGTTTCCTTTTCCTTTACCCCTTAAAAGCGGGCAACACATTCGCAGAGGCTATCTATGCGAATGGTCATGGGCGGTGGTGATCTCTTACCATCGGGCGAACCACCAGCTCATTTGCCCGCTATGACATAAAAAAACGCATTGAAGAAAAACATCCGACTTAAACACAACACTTTTTGAATATAAGTTAGATTTTGAAAGTACTGAATTATTGGATACCAAACCAAGGTCTGAAACTTTTACCTAAAAAAAATACAAAACTATGAAATTTCTATTTACAAAGGACGCTATTCATTCGCAAGTTAATAAAGTTGTAAAAAACATGTTTGTTTAGGAAAGGAACCGTCTCGCATTGCCTACTCCACAGCACTAATACTGTAATAGGCTTTTGATATTTTCGACCCTGCTTTTATATTTTTAAGGGTATATTTAACTCAAATAACGGTCGGTTGAGTTTTGAAAGTCAAGAAATGGGAATGAAATTTTGTGTTTCGTTCTATTCGAATTCTAACTATTTCGGCCTTTCCCTTGTGGAGCGGTTTAATAAAGGCTCGAATGGTTTATTTTATTAATTGTGCCTCGTTTCCCAAGCTTGTTTTAAATAAATCAAATAGTAGATTGTTATATTGTTGATACAGAAGTATCTAATACTACTTCAACTTTAAATTTAAATACAATTTCCGCAATATTTTAACGCCTGCGTTATTAATAAGTCAGCAAAATTTTACTCTCAGAATGCAATACGGAGGTATAATAACACATGTATATTGTGACTCGTGTCTTACACATAATTGTTACTCTTTCTAGTTCATAAAACATAGTTTAAAACCTAAAAAATCGTCTGATGGTCCCACTTTCTCCGCAGCGACTATGCGTAAAGAATAAATAATCTTGGGTGAAGAATAAACACATGACATTGTATTTTCAACGATCCTTCATAATTGTTCAAAGTGTAAATTAAATCTGTCGGTTTAAAGTCAGTCAAAATTGAGTTTAAGGAATCTATATATAGGCGTGTTAAATACAGAAAAATATTATCTAATTCAGGAAACATTCTATCATAAACTGCGTCCATTGTTATTTCTATTGCGATGTGAAGACAGATAAACCAAAAGATTCAACCACTTTCGTAAGTGTGAGGTCAAGTACAAACGTAACAAGTTTAATCTAATGAAATCTCGCTAGTCTCATTAGCTATGCTCAAATGATTCACCTTGCTTTACCGTTTTGTCGCGTATAATCCGCTTTGAGGTTATATAGGTTGTATAGGTTTATATTTTGTATCACATACATAATTACTGGATAATCGTTACAAATAAATGTGTCATTTTGTTTATAAAGCGATTAAAAATCAGGTTCCATAGAAACAAAGCTATTTAATCTGTATTAAAACAATAAAACCTGACATAATAATCGACATAAGAAAGAAAGAAGTAAGGAAGAAAAAAGAAAATGCGTTTATTTTAATGACATTCCACATATAAAGTTTACAAGTAACTTGTTGGTACTAATTAAACATAAAAAAAGAAAACACTCGATCATAGTTTGAAGATAGAAAGCATAAGCATATGAACTATAGTGCGACAAGGAACAGAACTACATTTATGACACAAAAGCTTGCACTTGGCCTGGTATGTAGGTTAAATTATCACAGTTTATTTGCTTGCAGTACCAGGATTATAATATAAAACCAAAATGTGACTCACTGACTGATGTATCAACGAATAACCCAAACTACTGGAAAATATTGAGTGAAAGCTGGTATCATTTACACATATTTTGACCACGCGGCGACGCTGCGTGCCAGCCAGAGAGCCAGGCCTATATTCACTCATTTACCAACTCATTCAATAACTATACGTCATTGACCAAATAATCATACATTGACATTATTCCAAGTATTAAAATGTAACATATATTATTATTATTACTGTTTTTAATGTCATAGCGGGAAACTGAGCTGCTGGTTCGCCTAATGGTAAGCGATCACCGCCCATGAACATTCGCAGAGGTAGTGCCTCTGCGGATGCGCTGCCCGCTTTAAGGGGTAAGGGAAAAGGTAAGGATAGACGATTGGAAAGAAGTAATGGACTGGGATGGGTGAGGAAAGGTAAGCGGGCCTCCAGCTCCGGGGTGTGGTACTTCCCCGGTGCGAACTGGCCCAATTCGTGCCGAAGCGTCGAGCACGCTTTTCAAATCATTAAATAATCCTTCAAAATAAATAAGACACAAATGATCACTAACTCGTTACGTTCAGTATTTCATTCATGTCTCAAGACTGTCCATTCCCGATATACATACGTCAATGTGTCCATTGATATAACCCGACTAAATTGTATTGTTCATGGTTATCGGATTCTCATAGTAACCGACATACGTAGCTTGCGGCCAGGGTGTTAACAAGCAGTAATGAATAGCTGTAGGGTTATACTAACGCTGAAATCGTGGAGATAATAGTGGTGTTTATTTGTTCGTTTATATGCGTAGTATAGCGCAAGTATGATACTTTGCAAATAGTGTACTTTGCTCTGATTGATTCGGGATAGATAAACTGCTTTATTACTAAGGAATACATAGTTTTTGCGCCAGAATGAACCATCAAATTTTGTGTGATTCAAATTTGAAAATGAGAATGGGATATTTTTTAGTTTAATCTCTACAAATCAACTAATTATTCTTCTTTATAGTACTTTGTTTAATTGTTATATCATTTCCCCCATTGTATGTATTATCTACCATTGAGGGCTCACATATATCCAACGTTGAAAGGTTTTTTGAATCGGCCTACATCCTTCTCTTTACCCTTCCTAGTCCTTTCCTAGCCTTTAAGCCTCTCCAAATGTCATGTCTCGTGGGCGGTGATAGCGCTTACCATCAGGCGACCCACCAGCTCCATTGCCGACTATGACATAAAAAATATATATTGGTAAAAATATAAATATAAAATCAATATTTATAGTACACAGTTAAATGTTTATCATAATCCAAAAATGGAAGTACAACTGTTTGTTAGTATTTACTCCAGGTATGTTATTTTTTATTAAGTTTTATTTCTTTTTAATCCAACAAGGATTGCACCTTTGCCTTTAAAACAAACGTAATAAATTCTCTCGTAAGCGGCAGCAAACCTTGTTCTTTAAAGTATGCGGTCATTTCCAAGTAGTGTTTTACTTTTTTCTATACAATAAAGCACAAATAAAAAGCAGTTGAGTGCGTCCGCAAGTGAAGTAGTTAACACGAACGGTGAATGGTGTGTTCGAGATTTGTTTCCTGTGCGAACTTTTGAATATTTTTCCTGTGAATAAATCAGGAATAGAATGTTATGAGGTATAAAGAAATTTCAATTCAACTATATCCTACTAATCCTACTATCCTACTCCTACTAATAATATAAATGCGAAAGTTTAAGGATGTGTGTGTTTTTGTTACTCTTTCACACAAAAACTACTGAACCGATTGTAATGAAACTTGGTACATAGACAGCTGGACAACTGGAATAACACATAGGCATTTTTTATCCCGATATTCTAACGGGATACGGACATACGCGGGTGAAACCGCGGAGTGCAGCTAGTTTATTATAAAACGCACGTGTTGCATCCTGAGAGTTGACTATATTTCGCAACTTATGACTTCATCTCTTTTATAATGGCTACACCCAATAGAGGAAATTCGTTAATGTGAAAAACATGTCCAAATACCAAAAGTTCGACGACATGCCACGCTTGGCCAGCGTGGTTGATTATGGCCTGAACTTTCATAGCAGGCCTGTATCCTTGTAGCGGCAACATATGATAGCAATAACATAGGCTGACAATGTTGAAGAGTTGCAATATAAAATACTTTCTATACGTACGTAGGATAAAATAAAAAATATATGCCTCCTAATATGCCTGATCTCCGCCTCTGTACAACAAAAAGAAATCAATATTATAATACCGCATTAAGATTAAATACAAAACCCAACAGTGCAATGAAAATAAAGAACATAAGATACAAGACTTTCTCAAGTCGCAAATCCTATCTAAAACTACTTTTAATAAAGCCACTCACAAAATTTTAAAACTGATAACTGATTGCAACAAAGATAATACAAATCTCATTGGATTTCGAAACGAAATTTCCGTTTCAAGCCCTTGTTCAAAGTGATGATGAAACAGCTCTTGTAACGGGAAGCCTCAAATTTCATGTTTGCAAAAGTATTTTACGTCGGCATTTCGTGAAATTTCGTTCCACAATCATTAAAGGAATTTTTAAGACTTCATAGCAGAATATATTCTAATGTTATTTTGTTCACATTTATATCTTTAAGTACTTAAAAATATAGGATTACATTTAGACGAATCGTGGGAAATTAAGTAATAATTAGGTGAATTAAACCAGACGATATAACCAGGATTTCATAAGGATTCTTTCAACAATGACTTGATGGAATTTGCAATCAATACGTAGGTGTATACTAAAAAAATTTTTTGAAAAATTTTTTATCATTATTTGACAACTTACTGTTCGCCCCGGCTTTGCCCGGGTATATATTATATAGCCTATGTCACTTAGTGAAGTTACAGCTTTCTAATGATAAAATTGAATCAGTCCAGTGGTTTTTTGGATGAAAACGTTAGAAACATACAAAAACACAGAAATACAAAAGAAACTTCTTTATAATATTGGTGTAGATTATGTAATTACCACATTTAACTAGATTTATAGAATTAACAATTCTTCATTAAAGATTTCTATTCTGAACAATTAATAAACATTTGAAAAACTAAACGAGAAAAATAAATTAAACGCAAAGCTAGCTTCACATTCTCAGTACAATACGTTATTGGGCTGTAAAAACTGTTTACGAAATCGAAATAGAATGGTTTGGTCACATTTCGTTCATTGCTTGTATGTTTTCGATCGTAATAAATTCCTTATTTTAAGATTACATCGCGATTGTGCAACAGGGAAGCGATTGACCGCATTTCTATTGGATTTCTTCGGGATTTCGTTTTTAATTAGTCGTAATTAAGCAATGGAGATTGTTGGGAAATATCGAATGGAAATTCTTATGTAGCGCTATATCTGTTTATGTGAGAGGAAAATATTGTTTTGATAAATATATAGTCAAGTACGAAATCACACTAATATCATAAATTTGAAAAGTTTATTTGGATGATTGTCCGTCAATAATGCTGAGACTACTGAAATTTTGATGTAATTTGGTATAAAGACAGGGTATGACCTGACTTAGTGATACTTTTTATCCTGATAAATGCTCCCTTAGAAAACAGGGATCTTGATATCCGTGCGGAGCTGGGTTGAGAGTCTAGTAATAAATAGATTGTAGTTTGAATATTTACAATCATTGCGATGTGATAAACTTGTAATATTAAATCACAAAGAAGAGAAACATTAAGAGAATAAAATAAAAAAAAAACTAGTTCAAACGTGTATCCCTTGAATTAAAAAAAAGAAATCGCCTGGTCTTTGTAGGTTATGGAAAGATGCACATGTCATATTTCATTGATTGATCTTTTTTACGAGTAAATATTTAGTGAGATTACTATAAGCTCATGTATGGTACTCCGAACTTTTCTGTTGTAGCGCTGCGTTGTAAACCATTGTGCCATAAAATCAGTCAAATTAATATAAAACCATGTAATTTATTATTAGGATGAAGACAGATAAGAAATTCTGAGATATTTATATCTCGCATTTAAATTCTTTAAAATTCCCACCACCAAAAACTTTCTTCATAAATCGCTTTTATTTCTTGCCTTATTATCTGCCCATTAATTACATCTAAGAGGTATAAATGAGGCTAAGAATTAGCATTTTAAACAGAGGCATTATAAAAACCGCTTTGTCCTGCCGTCTTTTCTATTTTCAGATACGATAATATAGCTCGGTTGTTAATTAAGATTGTAAACTTAAAGTAGTAGCTAGTACTTGTTGAATAATAAATAAACAATGCAAATATGATAAAATAATAAAAGTCCAAATATCAATACTACTGGAATGTACTAACGGACTGGAATATCGTATCCAGACGTATAGCTACTCTTTTAACAGTTCATACAATTTGTATAATAAACTGGATAGTAGAAGAACAAGAAGAACCTCACAAAGCTTTTAACTACTAGGATATCTATCTTTCTGCTTATTATTGTAACCTGAGTACGGCGTAATTGTAATTTCATTTATTACATATTTACGCAGCTTCACGTGCGTAGACGAAATAAAATATCGTGGTACAAACTTTCATCCCCTATTTTATCCTCTTGGGGGTAGGATTTATCAAGATCTTTTCTTAGTGGATGCCTATGTAATAACATCTATCTGCATGCCAAATGTCAGCCCGATCCGTCCACCGTTTTGGGCTGTGCGTTGATAGATCACTATGTGAGTCACCTTTGAGTTATCTTATCTTATACCTTTAAACGAGCAATTCTTGTATATATATATAATTGGAATCTCGGAATCGGCTCCAACGATTTTCATGAAATTTAGTATATAGGGGGTTTCGGGGGCGATAAATCGATCTAGCTAGGATTTTTTTTAGAAAATGTCATATTCGTGTTTTATTCGTGTTTTTTTTTCCTGACATCTATTGGTGAATAATAATACTATTTTGCTTCGTAGATAGCTGGACAACTGAAATAACACATAACACATATACCGATATTCCTACGGGATACGGACTTACGCGGTTTCAACCGCGGGTCACAGCTAGTATATATATTTACACAACAAACAACACGTTAAAATTCTTTTCATTGTTTCATTTTTAATGTCCATTATTTATTTAATATTTATTATGATATAATAATTACTTATTCATATTTTTAGCAACAATATTATATTGCATTATACAACATCGAATCAACTTTTTCATCCATGATTAACATTGTTATTTTTTTGCCCATTTTGTACTAATTAACTATTTGAATGTGTTATCATAGTCTTAAAATAAAACATCAGAGATGTAGCTCTTGCCCTTTGATTGCGACCAACGAAGTATGCGGATGTAAATCATTTAAATTGAATTGAATAATGCCGCCACCAAACGTGGGGCACATAGGCCATTCTTCGGGAGTTTCAGAAGCCGTCTTAATTAACTTTGTTAATGATATAAGTTTCGGCATTGCGAGTTCAAGTTCAGCCGTTTTTGTTTTATTTCATTAATTGAAATTTTATCTTTGCTTACAATTAACGTTCTTTACACTGTCTTCTGTTTAAGAGTATCTTATTGCTCTTTGATTGTGTGTGAAATAAGAGACGCTGAAAACTAATAAAAAGTAAGGAATTTCGATCTTTGATTATGGATTGATGTATTGTTGTCTCTATCCATACTTGATTTAAGACTCAATTTTTAAATGAATATTTTTTAAACATTAGATTTGTTTATGATCTGCTAAGTTCTGAGCTTTAATGGAAAGGAGAACTGGTGACTAAACCAACAGTAAATGACCTAGTTTTATAGGATTTTATGAGGATATATTATGGTTATAAATTATGTAATAATAACAACGTATAAGCTTTATTCAAAATGGAGTGTTCTATATTTGACAGTCATTTTATTCTCGTGGGAGCCGAGTACGCTTCATCATGAATTGGACCACCCCCTCTCCACAGAGGCATCGCAAGAATAATAACATGCGAATGTGTTTTGTAAGATAAGTGGAGGGGGCCCTGGGCACATCCTACTAATCCTACTAATATTATAAAGGCGAAAGTTTGTAAGGATGTGTGTGTGTTTGTTGCTCTTTCATGCAAAAACTACTGAATCGATTGCAATGAAATTTGGTACGTAGACAGCTGGACAACTGGAATAACATATAGGAACCTTTTTTCCCGATATTCTTACGGGATACGGACTTACGTGGGTGAAACCGCGGGGCGCAGTTAGTTAATTATAAATAATAATTGCTGACGATTGAATGCGTTAATTATATAACGTTTTCTATTGTGCTCATCACCACTATAAATCACATAAGTGTCTATTAACCTTCACAATAATGTATTTCTAGGTTATACAATAGAAAATCTATCCAGCCTTTATCACGATAATCCATTGAAGGGCTTCGCAAGGTCAAGCGCTATCAGGGGATATTGTTAAGTCAGATCTTTACAGTTTGAACTTGAAGCTGCTAAGTATAGGATAATGACTCGTAAGTGGAAAATTATGCATTATATGAGGCTGTTTGAGAATTGTATTAATGCACCTTAGGATGGAAATATAGAAAGAAATAAAACAAACAAAAGTTATGTACAAACACAAGACATTGACAAAACTTCAAAATGGACGTGTGAAAAAATTAAAATTTCACTTTTATTTTGATTACATTGTATATTATAATTTATTATGAAAAGAATAAGATGTGCGATATATATGATAAGAAACAGAGTCATTTGTTATGAATTTGATGTAGACAATTCGGAGGCCTATATCCTTTTCTTTACCCTTCCCAGTCCTTTCCTTTATTCCTATCGCCAATCCTTCCTCCTCCTCTTAATCCCTTCCCAAAAAGTCGGCAATCCTTTTGTAGAGGCGTAAGGTCTGCAATAGACCTTATGCCTCTCCAAATGTTTATGGGCGGTGGTAGCGCTTACCATCAGGCGTCCATTGCCGACTGTAACAAAAAGAAAAAACAAAAAAAAAAAAAAAAACTGTCAATGTAACTTTGATTAATACGAACATATATAAATTCTCAATCAAAAATTCAACAACCCATAACTGCATAGAGTGCTAAAGAAAAACATATCTACCCTGGAAAAAACGAATTCTTCTAGAAGTTCAATAAAATTATTACCGCACGTGAAAAATAGCACAAAAATATGTGTATACCCTCAAACGAATTCCAATCCCGCACTATGTTATTCGGACCAAAACCAACTTACAGTTATGTCCTTGTTGCAACTGCGTCTAGAATAAGTTAGTTTTAAAAATTCACTAAAATAGCTCGGCTGTGAAACGCCTCTGGGAGCCACGTTCGCGCTAACGAAATTAGAATTGTGGTAATATAAGAAGAGAATGGAAATTTTAATAGTACGGTCTTTGCATTATAGACATACTAGTTACTCGTCGCGGTTCTGTCCGGATTCCGTAGTATCAACATTCCTGTTTTATGCCAAGGGAACATTTAATCGGAATAAAAGTATCCTATCACCCAAGTCAGGTCATACCGTGTCTGTATACCAAATTTCATAAAAATCGGTTCAGTAGTTTCATCTTGATTGACGGACAAACGTTCAAACAAACAAACTTTCATATACATAATCATTATAATATGTATGTGATCAATTATATAAAAATGTAACCCTCTATTCCTTGATCACAGTAAACTGCTATAAATGTCATTTTGTCGTCGCGTTTCTTTTTTTAGTGTTTGATTTATAGGTAGTGACTAGAAACTTCTTTGGTGAAATGAACACAATATGTGAATGTGAAAGTCGTGTTTGTTGCAATATTACACGAGACCCGCTGAACCGATCTTGATTAAAAATTTTGGAAAATGTAAGTTGACGACCGATTTTTATGTGTTATATTATATAATCATGTATTATAATCAATCTTCAATCATACCAAATTTTGCATGTGACAGTCGAGCACGCTTCGGCACGAATTGGGCCAGCTCACCGGGAAAGTACCACACCCCCAAACAAGACCGGCGTGAAATAACATTCTGCTATGTTTCGTTCGGTGAGTGTGAGAGCCGGAAGCCCATATCCCTTATATATAGGAATAGACTGGGTAGGGTAAGGCCCATATTCCTTACCCTACCCAGTCTATTCCTTTATTCCTCTCGCCAATTCTTTCTTAATCCCTTCCCAAAAAGTCGGCAATCCATTTGCAGAGGCGTAAGGTCTGCAATGGACCTTATGCCTCTCCAAATGTTCATGGGCGGTGGTAGCGCTTACCATCAGGCGTCCCACCAGATCCATTGCCGACTATGACATAAAAAAAAAATAAATAAAAAATAATAAAAATAAAAATCAGCCTGTTCATAACTATCGCTTTTCGATTCAATTCCTCTTTTCTACATGAATTAATTATTAATACTTAAAATTCATGACTTTACAAAAAGTTTCATATTAATTGAAAGTAAGTGCTAATTATAATACAACTTTGTTAATTATCCTTTGAAATTTTAATGAAGATAATTATGTAGATTCGTTAATCTTAAAACATACTTTATAATAAAGCGATTGCAAATAATTATCTGAAGAAAATCTCGTATGCGTGTAAATGAAATGAAATTGATTAATGAAATTTAAATATATATATTTCAATTTTAATGGCACGCACGGAATCAATTGCTGAAACAAATTTACTTCAACTCTTTATTCGATTTATTTATTACCCTATGTTTTATAATTTAATTTGTAATTTATTCGAAAAACAACACCCTATGTACAAAAATCAACTAAATACACAAATACCACCCAATATCTCAATTTAGTTTCCGCTAACACGCAACACTACTCGACTACTGAAAACCCAAAGAATAAAATACTTGAATTTTTCGCTGACTCAAAAAAATAACAATTAACTGCACAGAGCAATCAAAACCCCGACACGTAAACAGTCTGTTAACTACACTATACAAGTCCATAAAGCTATAAACCAAAATCGCTTTAGAAGTGGCAGGTGTAGGTACATGAACGTAAAAATTCGAGTATGCCTCTATGTAGGTTACATTGTGATGTTTTGAAGTGTCGTGCTTCGAACGCACTATAAAAGGCAGCTATTATCAAAGTTTTCAGGCGTCATAATCCATTGCATACATGACCTTTGTGTCGTGATGTTTATTTATTTATTTATTCTTTGTTGCGCTTATATATCAGGGAAAAAAACAAACAGGTAGATCGAAGCTTCCAACTATGTACAAAAGGCGATCTTATCGCTTTAGAGCGATTTCTTCCAGACAATAAAGTGTTAGAAATGAACAGAGGTGATGTTATTGACAGTTGTTATTGAATGAGAAACGTTTCGTTGAGCAAACTGTAGCCTTATTGCTAATTCACAAAACCTGAATAGTTACCGAATTATGGAAGTTATAACTTACGCCGCGAAGTAACAACTTGATAGCGAAAGTTACATTCATATTAACATACAATGTAATAATTATGTGTATGTCTTTTTACCAAACCGAGTATAATTAAATATACTGTCATGTTTTGAAAGAACTATACATTCATAAATAACATCCTACTAATATTATAAATGTGAAAATTTGTAAGAATGAATACTAAACCGATTGCAGTGAAATTTGGTACGTAGACAGCTGGACAACTGGAATAACATATAGTTAACTTTTTATCCCGATATTCCTGCGGGATACGGACTTGCGCGGGTGAAACCGCGGGACGCAGTTAATATGTTACAAACAGACGGACAGTAAATAAAAATTTCCATGTACTCTTTATAAATTATAAAGGAATTTCATTATTATAAAAACGCTAGGTAATTCTCTGCTATTCTAATATGCTAAAGTAATTTGAAAGTTAGGAATGTTAAATTAGATAAAATTAAATCACGAATAAAAATGAAACGTTCCCGCGGAATTAGGCGTTTCTCAGAAATAATTTAATGATCTCTCTGGACCTTATAAAGGTCCGAAGGTACGAAGTAGGCTTATAAGAAATTTTATGAGGCAAATTAAATCGAAATAAATTAAAACATAAAGTAATAATCAAAACGTCTGTACACGCGTAACTTCCAAGCGACTGCACCAAATTGGATAAATATTTTTTTCAGAAGGTTTGGATGAACAAAATCCAAAAAAAGTAACATCCCGGGCAAAGCCTGGTTGGTTGGCTAGCTAATTTTAATAATAATAATACTGACGTATAATATCAAACGATATTACTACATAGTATAAAGCAAAGTCGCTTTCTCTGTCCCTATGTATGCTTAAATCTTTAAAACTACGCAACGGATTTTGATAGGATTTCTTTTAATAGATAGAGTGATTTAAAAGGAAGGTTTATATGTATAGTAACATCTATTAAACTGCTCCAAAATAACGCGTGGGAAGCCGCGGACCAAAGCTAGTAATACATGAACAACTCCAGATAAAAAACGATCTCACACTTGAACACTTTAATAAATATATTTCAATAAACTACAAATATACAATTTCTTTCATACAATAATATTTCATTATTCCCGTGCTGTTTTATTATAATATTAACATATTACGTGGCTTGAATATCTGGCAAAATACACGATGTATGAATGTTCCACACAGTTGTTAGACGAACGTGTCTGGTTTGGTATTTAACCCGTATCTCTTTGCCGCAAGAAAATTCATCGCCGAAATAGCTTCTAGAAAATACCACCTATGCAATGGCGTCACTTTATATAACGCCTCCTTGGTATAGTGGTTATCGCGTGAGGGTTACCGATGTCCTTGGTACGATTCCTGATGGGGACTAAAAAATGTCTCATACTGGAAGGACATAGAATACTGATCACTTGTCCGTAAAGATCAATGAAGCAGGTGCATAATGCATTTGCCACAAACCCCAAAAGGGAAATGGGAATTTGCTTTTAATAAAGGTTGTTAAAATATATTTCCTTCGAGTTACTGCTACTCTCATGGTACGAGATCAATTCATAATCCTACTAATATTATATCCTACTCAATATTATAAATGCGAAAGTTTGTAAGGACGTGTGTGTGTTTGTTGCTCTTTAACGCAAAAACTACTGAACCGATTGCAATGAAATTTGGTACATAGATAGCTGACAACTGGAAGTACGCTATGAACTGATATCTTTACTAGTTTCATTTGTAGATATTGCTTGAATAATTGCAAAATACTGCGCGATCAAGAACATATTCAACGTAATGGTAAAGAATTACTGACAAGGTTTTATTATAAGAAGACAATATACGATTAGTATATAAACGATTCCGTGAAACAACGTGGTTACAATTATCAAATTCAAATTTTAGACATCAATATCAATAGTTAAAAACATGAATCAGTTATTGCCAAAATTAAGACTGACCTACTAATAAATATACCGCTTAGCATGATTCTATATAAAGAACTACACTCACAATCTAAAATTGTAATGCATATTACAATTATAAATTAGATCTAAATAATTTACTATTAAACGGTATTCGCAAGTGCTAAAAGATTCCAAAGTTACGAACGTACGATTCAATTATATATCGCATAATATCACCATTAAACTAGGCTTAAATCAAACCTCAATTAACAACGAAGTCTTTAAAAAGACTCATAACGCTACCTCTAACCTATTACACAAAGAGGGGTGAGCCTCAGATAGGCGCGGACTGGCGTCCCGTTAGCACGTCAACGCCGACACATTATTGTCAACAAATCGAGCGTTTAATTCCCGAAATGTGATGCGTGTGTGTGTGTGTGTGCCAATAAGAAAACGTAAGTATTTCACACTTGTGTATCAATAGTTGTGACATGATCGTTCTTAATTGATTTAATTAGTACGCGTTATGTCATTAACCTATTTACCTTTGAAACGCTTGAACCTTTCATTTTTAATTAAGGATGCATTTTAAAAATAATAGATGCTTTTTTAAATTTTTATATTTTTTGCTTTTTAGATGTTTAGTGTTTAAGTATGAATAATAATATGGATTTTATTTTAATCCAAACTAATTGTTTCGCTTAATTTAATTAACGGGTTGGTTCATTTTTATATCTTATGTAATTGATGAAGATAGATAATGAATTATTATAATAGTAATAAGCATCTTAATATATTATATACCAATTGTGAAACTTCTAATCATTTTTTTGTTTATTTGGAATGATATTTTTTCGTAAACATATTTTTTTAATTGGTCGTGCATGATGAGTTTTATACTACAGATAATATAGTCTTATTCCTATACTACTAATGAATGTTTTAATAACTGTACTATGCACATACAGTTGTAATGATATTTATATGCATTTTTTAGTGTGTATTACATAAATGGAATAGCACTGCAGACGATTCGTATTTATTTATAATCATTTTTAATGATTACTTGTTTTTCATTTTTACCATAATGATTGAAGTAGAATTTTGCAAAGGATTGATTGTTTTAATTTATTTTTTTAAATCAATACAGTTTAATGAGAAGTATTACATTGGCGGTATTAGTTATTTTTAACCGACCTTAAAAACGAACCGGTTAAGCATTCTACTGTATTTTTTTTTTGGTTTTGTATCCTCAGATCTTTCGTCTGGGTCAACCGATTGTGATGATGTTTTTTTTTTTAAAAACGTGCTGCCTCCCGTATAAGTTCCCGTCCCATTAAATTTGGTCTACTTCTGAGAATTGTAGTAGGTTAAGTTTTAATTAAACACAGTTATTTATTCCAAATATCTCGTATATAATGTAAATATCTATTGACATAGACGAAGACTAAACAACTTCCTCATTAAAGTTTAGTCATCACTTAACATTTCAATTATTCGGTGTGATCTGTATTTGACAAGAATCAAGAGCTAATTACGTTTTAGAAACAATGTATCAATAATTAATTACCCATTTAGCTTTCTCACGGTTGGAAATTGATTTAATGGTTTCGCTTCGGTATTATTCACGGTTAAACATAATTAACTTTTATGGAGAGTATTGAAGTGGCGATGGGCTGGGCTTACCGTGCCGTATGCCGTGCCCGTAGAAACGATGTCATTGGGGCAAAAAATTCTGGAATCGACCACGACCTGCCAGCTACGTAAAGCTACTTCAAGGGTGGGACGGCCTCTCACAAGATGGACAGAGGAATTGATCCGAGTGGGAGCCGCTGGATGCAGGCCACCAGTGACCGGCCGTGGTGGAAATCTTTGAGGGAGACCTTTGCCCAGCAGTGGATGCCCCGCGGTTGAAACGAGGACGAATGAATCTTTTAAGATGTATTCAGTATAATTGTTTCGACAGTACCCGCATCGCGTAGTGTTTATATCATACTAGCTGCGCCCCGCGGTTTCACCAGAATTGTTATTCCAGTTGTTCAGCTATCTACGTACCAAATTTCATTGCTATCGGTTCAGTAGTTTTTGCATGAAAGAGCAACAAACACACACACATCCTTACAAACTTTCGCATTTATAATATTACTAGTAGGATAATTTAAAATGTATGGTTAATTATTTTTGATTCTTGTATAGATTTTGAACGATTATATATTATTCAGTTGAGCTTCTTATTCCCGTATCAAGAATAAAGCATATAAACATGATAGAAACTAAAAAGAAGAATATTGATTGTGAAACGAGAGAACTTTTTTTCTGTCACTTTAAATACATCATATAATTATAAATGAGATTTAATACTATTAAGTATCAGAAATGAAAATGCTTCTCATGTATCACTGTATTTTTTTGTTCGTTTCTGGCTTCAGAGATATTAGGCTCCATCGGGACACTATAGTATGACATCTTCTGTTACGCTTTCACGCAACCGAATCCAAACGATAGCAAATGTTTCTTTAGGATACCTCCACAGTTGATTGTATGTCATTTGAGGTGCTTTATGCTGGTAAAATGGTTGTTGAAATCGGTCCAGTTCTCCAGTGAGTTTGCTGGTTAAATAAATACAAATCTATTCTGTTTTTATAATAAAACATATAATAATATTGTCGTTTATTAGGCATATTCAATGAACAAATTGGAGGATTACATATACATAATACTATTACTCTGCCTATCAATGAAAACCCGTTACCGTGGTCGGTATTTAAGTCACCTTATATTTTAGAATAAGGCGCAGGGTCAGCGTATACGGGGCATAGAGGTTCATATGTTTCGGCAGTCTGAAGCGCGAAAGTAAATCCAGTCTTAGTGTATAAACAGCAGAAATATTTATAATACTAATTCTATGTGATGAACGCTGAAGTCAAATTTCAAAACATCAGTTCTGAAATATGAGTGCCCTTATCATATTTAGGCTGGATATTCTAGACATGAAGAAAAAGTCTACTTTCTTAGCTCCATAAATATGCTAAGCTATAGCCTGTCTAGATCGTTTGCATTCTGAAAGCGAATTCGACAGATGTGTGGCAAATGTTCAAACTTTACGACAATTTCCTCGAGTGACCTAAAAAACTTCTAGGCCTTATAAGTCGAAGGCATAATAATGTGCCTAAGTCCATATGCTATCTAGCTACCCTGGATAGACCTGATACTAAAATTACACACATAACGCTAATTTGAACAGTAATTGGATAATACATTTTTAAAGAACCTGCTTCCTTTTGATAAATCGTAGCAACTACCTTCTCGGTCACCCGTAGTCCTGCCTACGATATCTAGAAGAAATTCGATAACTGAATCGAATTTCTTCTACTCTTTCGGTTTCATGTGTCTAATGGACACCCCATCGAGAATTTTTTATTTCCATAAAACAAACAATTAAAGTGATTGGATAGTTGATTTACAAAATTAAAATAAAAAAAGGGTAGTTAAGTTTGGGACTTTTAAGTAAGGACATTATGAGACATGCAATTCTGAATAAATAGTTTTTAATATAATATACATAAAACCCACACTTGGCCAGCGTTGTGGATTATGACCTGTTGTTTTCTCTAGAAAAACCACTTTAATTATGTGATTTTAATTAACGGATATTAAGTACGGATAGGATGGATAACTCAAAAACAACCCTTCTGGATCAAATTAATATTAAATGGAATCACATGAGAGGCGTCGGCTTTCAAATAATATCATCATCGTCAAATTTATTTAAAAATTAGGCCATGACTATGGAATAAAATTATTATAATATATAGGTGGGTTATTTATGAATGGTAAACATTTTATAAATATATTTATACATGAATGAAAAGTCGAATTGATAACTCTATCGTTTTTTAAAGTCGGTTGATTATGGGTAATACACATACGAGGTGAAAGATTTTGTTTTGTAACATGCTAGTGAAGAATCTTCAGAACCATACACATATTTAAATCTACAGTTTAAACTTAAAGTTTAAATACAGAGACCTTTAAGCTCTGTACTGAGACAATACTTTATTACTAGTCCTAATTAAAATGTCATATACAGCTGTGGTCCTAAAGGGTAGGGTGGGCCATTAGATCAAGCAACCGGAGGTCAAATAACGTGCTTTTAATTACGACTTATTTTCCTAATTAGATATCAAACAAACCAAACAGGGATAATTTTAAGAAAATAGCATCCCATTAGGCCAATATTTATTATGCTACATAACCCGTGCATATTATTTTCTAAATTTAATCGATGTTGTTCTAAACAACTTAGCCTCTATTTTTATGACCTTAAGGGACGAATTTCCAAAAATTATTTCGTCTCAACGACAAAATACATAAGAGGAAGCATAGTCTACAATATCCAGTTTCATATCTTTCTAGTTATTCTGTGTGATTCTTTTCATATATTTAGAGAAATAACTTTCGATTACTTACTCCCAATAATTAGTTCGGCTAATGAGAGTACGTGATTAATACAGGCCTCGCCGTGATGTGCAAAATTTCGGATTTACTTCTGTGAAGTTTACAAACACTTGTATAGTCAAAGTTATTAGGGTAGCTATAGAAACGCTGGTTTGAAAGTTTGTATTATTTTGAATATTTTGTTTATTTTACTGTAGTAATCCGACATAACCCACGTACTTATTATTATGTGTCCAGGAATAAAAAGAAAGGGACTTTCTTAAGGGCCGTGGGTATCCATGAAAGGTTTAGTTCACTAATAAAATAAAGAACAAAAAAGCACTGTTTCTAGACTGTGTGAGTCCGAATTAAACCAGCGCCCCTTTCCCGAGGTTTCTGGATATTCGTAAATCCATTCTACACTACATAAATGATGATATCAAGTAAAATCCAAAGTATACGTGAAAACACAAGTGAACTCGTGCTTCTACGTCTTTGATTGAATATTAGAATAGATAGTACAGAACAATCATGACTATATTATTTTTCTTTGCACAATCGTCGCCGGAAAGTAAACTTTTATATAATATGCACATTGGTAGAAAGTGCCTATGGTAGTGTGCCTATAAATGGATTAACATCTACTAGATTATTTGTATAGTAAAGAAAAAAAAAACAGCTAAGTGCGAGTCGGTCTTGTAGCACTAAGGGTTTCGTACAAATATCTAAAGAGCAACTACAACAGACTGCAGACGGACGGGGAAATATTAGTTATAAGATACTTTTTGGATACGGAATCCAAAAAATCAAACTTCCATTTACATTCTAAATAAAACGTAGTAAAAGTGAAGGATTTCATTTTGCCCAGAACCTCGATATAGCCGAAAGCATAACGCCTACACATTTCCACACAGTGTCTTCTATCTACACATTTTTCACAACATGACGTGGCCTAGATTGCATCGCACTGCCAACCCAGGCACTTGCACAATATATTTAAGCTATTTTAACAAATCAAAACATGTCACGTGGTATATTGAAGCTGTGGTTTTGCATGAAATTCTGTTTTTTGTTATAATTGAATTACTAGTATAAAGCAAAGTCGCTTGCCGTGTCATATGCTTAAATATTTAAAACTACGCAACGAGTTTAATGATTTTTTTCTAATATAATACCATATATTAAAATACTCCAAATTAACGAGTGCAAAGTCGTGGACATAAGCTAGTAAAATAAACGACTTATGAATCGTTATATTGTTAGAAAATATTTCACAATTAAATGATACTTTGTATTATATGAGTGTACCGAGAGGCTAGACGTTGCTACGGTTTGGCAAAAAACGCAGGTTCGAATCCCGCCTCATGATCAAATTTTTTCTATTCTTTCAAAATTTCTCACGAGTGTACTCTTCATATTATGCATAGAGTAAACGAATTCTGTTTATCATATTTTAGCTTTTCCTCCACGCAGTTGCTGGATATTCGAGATAGAAATAGGAAATGAGATGTTTCACCGTTTGATTACCGCGAACATATTGTTTACCGCGGTAGAAAGTCTCTGGTCACCAGATTATTTTAAACCGATAAATAATACAACAGTGTCGCTCTGTTGCGACGTAATAGGAGGACAAACAAGCACGCTTCGCAAGTATAATGTTAGAATAGTATAGCGAAGCTGTTTCTATTTTTAGGTTATAATTAGAAAAATGGAAATTCAACTAGAGTATATGATTTACTTACTTTTAAACGCACGAGCGTTAAAACTTGGAGATTCAGTAATTGATCCTTGGTGGAGGTTAATAAAAAAGATCGATCTGACAGAACGCAGCTATCAGTGAAATGCAGCTTCAGCAGCACGCCATAACTTCGCTTCTTCGAAGAAAATAAGTTTAGAAAATAAATATTTTGTTACGAGAAGCTGAGATACTAGCTAGCTAGGTAGCTCGCTCGATTCGTAAAGAATATTTAAATTCTAAATGTATTATGCTAGTATTATCACAAATGAATTGTTATTTTATATCTGGTTAAAGTATAAATTGGTGACTATTAATAAATTAACCATTTTCAACAAAAGACTAAAACGCCTTCTAGTTGTCAAAGCTAGACCAAATTTAGGACTACTCGGACGACATCAGCTGTCAATAAAAAAATGAATCATCGAAATCAATGCCCCAGTCGAAAGTTTTGAGATACAAACCCAAAAAATACAATCGAATTGATAACATCCTTCCTTATTGAAGTCGGTTGAAAACAAAGAGACGTTATCCAATTTTAAAACGTTTCTCTTCAAATTAAAATCCGCAGACAAACGGACACGATTAATGAAAAGTTTTATAAGGCAATAAAAGTTCGTAGACACGTCATCTCGTTTATCACTACTGTCTAATTGTTCTTACGTCTCTGGCATTTCATTTTGAGACAAACACTATTTAGTCTATGTTGTTTACAACTTCTACGAAACACGATGTATCAAATATGAAAAAAATAAGCAATAACTTTTCTTCTTTTTAATGGATATTAATTTATTTATTTTACAACTAATTAACTTCGCGGAAGTGCTATTACTAGTTATCATTTTATTAAATTAATATATCGATTAATTAAATACATCTTGTATCATATATCTATGTACCAATTTATAACAGAACACTAAAAACATATTTTAATATCGACTTTGTAACGTTCACATTTTTTTTTTTTTTTATTAGCCATGACTGTCCCACTGCTGGGCAAAGGCCTCTCTTCCCTCAGTCCACATCTCCCTATTGAGAGAAATTCTGAGCCAATCTTTGCAATAAGTATCTAGCTCGTCCCGCCATCTAACTCTGGGCCTACCACGTAGTTACGTAGTTCACAACATAATCAATAAAATAATATTTTTAAACGACTAACTTCTATTTTATAAGACGTAGAGTTTGTGAGGTAAGAAGGTATATTATGATAATAATTAATAGATTAAATCGTCAGCACAAATAGTATTTTCAAGGTAAGTAGCGTATGTCGTATTGGTACCATCCTATTACATACAACTATCCTAAGCACTAAGGGATGGCGGGATCACAACCAAGAATCGGACCGTGAAAGAATTTTTTAAATCGGTCCAGTACTTCCTGAGATTAATGGGATCAAAGAAAACTCAGTTCTATATTATCAATAAAAAAATTATATCACATTTTCAAAGTAGGTTGAAATTGTTTACAGGTAGGTGTCTAGTTGATATAAATGTTCACGGGCGTGCCAGATAAACACCCGACAATGTGTTTACGAGAACACTTGCTCTAAAAGCACTTAAGACATGACGTTTTTAAAACGTTTTACTTCATCTCGTTCTGAGACGGACTAAGGTGTTTATGTTGTTCTTTATAACAAGTTAAGATGTTGCATCCATCATATATGATATACGTATACGTAGTGCTGATAATCCTGATTCTATACTTGATACTGCATAGACATTTCTCAGACATGATCTCTGGATAGCCAAATTCGCTTAAATTTGATCTTTGTACATAAAAGGACAGTCGAATAGAGAACCTTGTCCATTTTGAACAAAAAAATAACTATTATTTTTATTAATATTACATTATAATCTGAAATTATTTTATTATTCACATTTTTATTCAAATATTTATAAAAAATTTGAGTATAACTAAAAATTAATATAATTCTAATGTACATTTTAATATATACCTTACATATAATAACATGAGATCTATTCATGTTACTATGTTATAAACCCCAGTAATAATAATAAGTAGCGAATTTCCTCAGAATAGGCATCGTTCGAATTCTGGATATACCTAAGCCTATTTAGTGTTTGGATCCGTCTAAATCGGTCTCGATATATTTGGAATATAGGCAATTCAATTCGTACGAACTGTTTTACTTGGTATTACGAGTTTTAATATAAAAATTCTACGTAAATAAATAATAAATAAATAAATGAAATCTTTATTTTGCCAAAACATTATATCTTACATAACTATGTACATCGCCTCTTAAACTAGAAAAACTCTGTATCTTAATATACGTTATGAATTTGCTTAACTTTAAAATGATTTTGTTATGTACGGTTATTTGTTTTTTTCATTAACTGCTTTCTATAAATGACAGTGCGAAAGCCTCTTTTATTTATTTATTTAGGACACATTACAAAAATGCCAATACTTGATTTCAAATATGAAACACACAAACAGATAAGCCGAGTGTTGCTTTAATTACAAGTTGACAGTTGCAGTGTAATTATTTTTTTTTTTTATTGAGTAAAAAAAAATCTATCATCATCAAAGCAAAATAAGTACATTTAATACCAATAAGCTAATTGAATACTTAGTATTAAAGCATTCAAATGCTTTATAAATAAGAAATTTGTAAAGAATAGAAAATATTTCTATGTTTTGTTAAAGACTCGGGTTCAATATTCGCCTCCCGATCATAATGTTTTTTCTATTACTTAAAATTTAAACAATTTTTTACACTAGACTTGTAAATTATAATGTCGTAATTTCCTTTAATTAAACATACATACTAAACAAGCTATACAACATTTTCATCTATATTGTTTATTGGAAAATTTAAGAAATAAATAAACAAAAATTTCTCAAGCAAATTACTATACTCTTTCGAATAACACTTGAACACATTTACAATATAAACAGTTGAATAGCCATCGGTCAAACTCGCAGACCTAACCAAAATATCCCATTTCCAAGCCATAGCTTCCGAAAACTTACCTGGCGACGGGCATCTAATAAATTCGACTGCTATAAACAGAAAAGTTCAGCGCTTTCTTACACTTGCTTGTTTTCGAGGTTAATCCATAGGCAGATAGCCAAGCGAGAATCGAGCATCGGGGTGCTGGCAATGTTGGCTTTACACTTATTGGAGACTAGCTGATAGTCGAAGCGTTTGTCGCTTTTGTTTTAGAATATGCTTTGTTTGATTGTGTTTAGTGAGATTGAGGGAAAGAAATATTTTCATGCCAAATTCGGACAAGAAGGTGGTGCACCAGTAAATAGCCTTTGCCATGGTGGTTGGCACCATACGATGGAGGAATAAACCTATTGAACAGAGAATGCCTCTGTGAATGGGATGCCCACTTCAAAGGAAAATATGGATAAGGATTGGCTGGAAAGAAGGAATGGACTGAGAAGGATGAAGGAATGGAAACAGGCCTCCGGCTCCCCCACTCGCCGTACGAAAAACAATTGAACAAGAAAATTGTAAAAAAGAAATGAACATTATATATTTATCACGTATTTGGCGACGACGGATTCGCATTTGAGACGTCACCTATCAAGTAAAACGTTAGTCATTCTACAACAGACTATACTGAATTTATTTTCGTAAATTCCATTGAGAGATGTTGCTTGGAAAATAGGACAAACAACGTTTACTTATGAAGGTTATAATGTGTACTTAATAGTGCATATTACATCCCTACTAATATTACGAATGTGGAAGTAACTCTGTCTATCTGTCTACTGTACTAATTACATACCTACTACTACCATATAATGCATATTAAACGTTTACTCTATCTGAGGTTCATACCAGTTAATATTTTTGCTGCATAAACATCATAATTTTATATTAAAATGAGTTAATTTCAGAGTAAATGTTATTGTAAAGTGGCTTATATTAGCTACACATTTATGTTTGTATTTAACGGACTCCTTTAGACTCGAGTTTGACTCACTTTAACATTTGGAGTTCGACCTTACGCCTCTCCAAATGGTCATGGGCGGTGGTAGCGCTTACCATCAGGCGACCCACCAGCACCATTGCCGACAATGACACAAAAAATACAAATTTTGTGCACTTTAATCGTCAATTATCAATTACAATACCATAATTTCAAGAGATTATCTCATTAACTTCATATATGAGGATCTCTGGACTTGAATAACTTCCTTATGTAAATACAAGTAAGATTTAGTTGATTCTATCATTAAAGCATTTTTTATTTAGTTAAATGATAACTTTTTACTTTGTCACTAAGAAAATGGCAATGATTTTGAGATATAGTATAGTATAATTTCTTATATTTCAGTATTACAATGATAAAAAACAATATTAGGCTATGTATGTTTTTATATAAATCAAAATTAAAATTGTACGCTCTGTAATTGTAGTGAATAAAATTTAAATGGAGAATGTTTTAAGAGTTCAACGTATTTTTAATTATTATAGCACATACTGAAATGTATTTTTATTTTAAACTAAAATAATTGCAAAACTGAATTTTAAATTGCAGTTTTATTTAGGAATTAAGTGTTGTACTGTATGTTCATGATTGATCCGTTGTAGTGGTATAGATGAGATTTTAAAATATAGATATATGGAACCGTATCTAATGCTTTAAGTTCTTTTTATTATTGTGGGTATAAGCTTCTTATTATTTGTAAGAATAAACTATCAGAAATAGAGAAAGTTTAGCATTATGCGGGGGTACACGATATCATGAAGTTCTCTCTTGTTTTGTGATCATACATTTAAATTGTATGTACATAATTTCTATTACATTATTATAAATGCGAAAGTTATTTTGTCTCTTCTTCACGCATAAACCACTAAACCGATTTGGATGAAATTACGTAGAGAGATAATTAATTTGTGATCCAACTCCCGAATACCGGAAATTATGGAGAAAGCCTCGGGACTGTCTATATTTTTATTTGACTACGCCAGCAAAACCGCGGACTGAAAACTAGTTTGACAGTAAACGCTACATAATTTTTCCTTAATTAAACGCCAATGTGTAATTAATTATAAAAAGTCCTAATTATCTCGAGACAGTGATTAACTAGTAGAAATTACATCAAGTATGGCAGTGCGGCTGGCGTGCCGCCAACGGGAGCTTTAATATTGTTGTACCGGTCATTGAACTTTAATGTTGCTAAAAAATTACTGACTGGGGACTATTAGTATATATTGGTTATTAAATTAAATAATGACATGTTATGTATTAAATGCATGCCTAATTTATGTCTATGTATATGATATAAAAAGAAAATAAATCGACAAAAGTGTTGCTGTTTTTTTACATTTTATTAAGGCACAAGACTCCTATTCCTACTATCGTACTAATATTATAAATGCGAAAGTTTATAAGGATGTTTGTATGTGTTTGTTGCTCTTTCACGCAAAAACTACTGAACCGATTGCAATGAACTTGGTATGTAGACAGCTGGACAACTGGAACAACATATAGGCAACTTTTTATCCCGATATTCTCACGGAATACGGACTTACGCGGGTGAAACCGCGGGGCGCAGCCAGTGGTTCGTATGGATAGAAAAAACGTACTACAGCTGCAGCCGGGGCAGACCGCTAGGATGGTATAAATGCTTTAATGTTATATAATCTCAAGCATCGAAAATTATGAAAATAATGTCGTTCATTAAAGACATTGTGTTTTTTTTTTTTTTTTTTTTATGTCATAGCGGGCAGCTGAGCTGGTGGTTCGCCTGATGGTAAGCGATCACCACCGCCCATAAACATTCGCAAAGGTAGTACCTCCGTGAATGCGCTGCCCGCTTATTATGGGGTAAGGGAAAAGGAAAGGATTAACGACTGGAAAGAAGGAATGGACTGGGACGGGTGAGGAAAAGGAAACGGGCCTCGTCGTCGTGTGCCTGTCTTTAAGAAATACTATAGAGATGTTTTTATTTTAACATAATCATTTCCATTTGTTGTTATCGTAATCATCAACGTATCTCACTCGTAAAATATATTTATTGAACTTTGTAGCGTTTATGAATATGAAATCAACAGAAAAAAAATTTAGAGTTCTCGTCATTTCCATTAATATCAGAATTTGTATGACAGACGAACGGATAGTGAGATAATTATTGCCTTTCATCCCCTTGAATAAACTTTAAAGAAATCAAAACAGGAGTTACCAAGACTAACTTACAGTATAATAAAGTTCGCAAGAAAAACATTTCAACATTACCTAGTCCATTAAAGAGACTTGAATAAAAGCAAAAAATTAGTATGTGCGAAATTTAAACCAAGAGTAAGTATACCGCGCATAAAACAGGGATGTTTTTCAAAGAAGACTCATTTATTTTAAAAGCCCGTTAAACTTTGAACTAAGTACGTAAATAACTATTTATTTGTGCGGTACTAACTGGCACTATTAATTTTATTTATGAACGGTGGAAGGATGGGTAACAAATGTAAGGGAATGTGGTTGTTTTTGAGATGTTTGTCCGATTAAAATATTATTATATTTGATATTTTTTTATAATGAAAATATTTAAATCTACCGTTTTACTTATCATAGAAAATTTTATATATATTGGACTTTTTCTATTTATTTTTGCATGTTATTAAATCATAGTAAATTTAAAAGACAACCGAAATAATATGCAATTCATTTCTTCAAATGTTAACCTAGATTTCATTAGTATTTTCTTGTGTTTGATTTTACGCGAGTATTATATATCCAGAAATTAAAAACTTTTTAACGGATTTTAAAAGCGATTTATTCATTATATTTTTAAACCGACGTTTCGAACACTTCACAGCGAGCGTGGTCACGGGGAGACTGTCTCCCATGAATAAATCGCGATTAAAATCCGTTAAAAAAATTTCATATTTAAAAATTTCATTGCTTTAAATAAATTGTATCTAAAATAAATCACCACTTTTGAACAAGATTATATAGACTAGAGGTTTGAAATATTTTGGTTTTGTAACGACTTACCTTGAAGGCGTTTATAATAATGATTTGTACTTTTATACACTTTCGTTCTTGAAAATAACTTCCAAGTTGTAAATCAATGGGGCTAGTTTATTCCGCATATTTAATGGTCGCAGTTGGCTCCATACCAGCCTGCCTAGCTTGCATAATTTACAGACAAGTAAATGAGCTTATTTAGTGCGTTACTTGTTAGTGCATAAGTAATGGTGTTAGTTAATTGTGATTGGGATGGTAGGCAAGTTGTAGGTTTCTACTCGGGACTTATGAGTACATAGGTATGTTTGTAGGTTGATTTAAGATTAAACAACAATTTGATTAATTAGTTTTTGCAAATGATAAGGAAAGCCAAGTGGATGTGATTTGCACAATCCAATGAAGCGATGGTTGTCAACTGAGTGCTATCAATGAATTATATATATTGGTTTAATTATGGGTGTAGCAATGGTGGCTTAGTTGTGAGGACCTCGGACTTAAAATGGAAAAGTGGGGGGTTCGAGTCCAGGTGAGCGGGCAGGAAATAAATTGTTTTTCAATTTTTCTGTGCATGTCGATAACATCACCAGTTCTCGAAACGGTTAAGGAATTCATCGTAAGAAAACCGGCAAGAAAAATCAAAAGTTCAATTAATCTTTGAGAATAATTGTGTTTGTGCAATGGGCGTCATAATGATAATTTAGATATTTCCCAAGAAGCCAAACGTTTGCCGTTATTGGATCAAAATTTTGATAGGCTTTAAAAGCAGCAGCAAACAGTACTTATAAGATTAAATTAAAATAAAACCTAAGTCAATTACTAAACCGCTTTAATTAAAGAAAAAGAAGGTCAGTAGAAGCTAATTACGTATACGTATAGTTCATTTATCTACATGTTACGCTCAAATACCGAAAACTAATGGCCGACTTGCTATTTGACCTCGATGAGTTGTGGCATTGAAAAAAGCAATGTCGCTTTCTGACCATTGCTCGAAACGGTGAAGGAAAACATCGTGAGCAAACCGGCATGTCCGAGGAGTAAAACTTCGACGACACGTGACATCCGCCAACCCGTAATGGAACATATATGGGCTGATGATGACGATGATATAAAAAAGACTTGAGAGTTTTGAGTCTAAAAAGAGGTTAGTGAAACGCACGAGCAGAGCACGCAAAGCGAGCGTGTCGCCAGCGACTGGTTAGTACTAAAATCGAAAATTTACAGGATTCTTTTATTTCATTGGATATTATTTATTGAAACAAATAAATACATAGCAATTTAAATTTATACAATTCACAGCACACATGGAAATTATCCTCGTTTCTTACATTATTCATAAGCCAAGAATATTTTCTGTCATGGAGCATTTGAGAATTAAATCGTATGTTCACTTTGTCATTTGAGAGTCACATCGGAATGATCTAGACGTTAGATTTTATTGCTTTGACATATTTCTTCGGTCTTGGGTGAGGTTCAACAGGTATATCGTTATTACATGGATAAGGGACTTTTTATATTCTCTCGTTGTTATAGTTTAATTGTGAGGGTAACTAAGAGTAAGTAAGGTAACTAAGAGACGTTTAAACGTGCTTTCTTAGTAGGGTACGAAGACTACATTAAAGGAGCAGAATATTTAAATTATACTAAAAAGTTCACGAAACGGCTTTTTGGGCACATAATTCATTAAAATTACACAATAATAAAATAATTATTTTTAATAAAACACTTAATCAAATTATCAGAATTTGACCAAATTAAAATGGAGAAAAACATGGAAAACTTTCGATAAAAAAAAATCAACAAATTTAATTTCGTTAGTTTTTTTTTACAAAGGCTACAAATATCAAATTGCTGTTATAATAAAGGAAAAATGTATGTATGTCTGTACGAGTTTATCATAATTCCAATTAAATTTTTCATTTATTCCATTTATAAAATGACTGTTACGACAGCTGAGTCACCTGTATTAGTAATATTCAATGATTAAATTAATTTTCTACGTCCCCACAAAATCTATTTAAACATGTTATATTACATACTCAATGTCACGAGATCGCTACATAGTAATACTTCAAAGATACAAGTAGCGAGCATATTAAATTGAATATTTCAAAAATTATGCAGACGACTCTTAAAAGCTATTCAGTTTCAGCGAAACACCAGACCTTAGCTACGTAAACTAATTTCATATACTGTATACGAATAAGGCTGTTTAATCACGAGACATTAAAACGCGACCTTTATACGGTTACTTTTATAAATCATGTAAAATTCTTGATAATTATTACTTTTTCATTCGCCTTATATAATCATCGTACAGCATAAAATTTATCGTGGCCTGTAAGGAAAGGAAATATAATTAATTAAAGCAAAATTAGTGATTAAAAAGTAGAAGTAATGGAGGTTCAGTGGTATCTTCAACTCTTTGTTGTTGGCAGTAAATAAATTGATTTTTTTTTAATTTTAGACGTCATGCGACGTTGTAGGAAAACGTCGTGAGGAAATCTGCATACCTGAAAATTAAAAAGATGACATGTGATATCTGCCAACACACGGCTAGCTTGTTGAATTTAAACGGAACCTATTAAGAATAAAGGAATTAAAGAGCCTATGTAAACACATATAGGATCTTGGTAATGATGACGATGATTATACTACTACATAAATTATATCTTACACTATTTCTGACTTTATTATTAACTTAAAATACGCCACATGAAAGTATTTATATGTAAATTGTGATAATAAAAGCGTTATTTTCTTCAGAACACACAATTTAAAAAGCAATCACACTTTTGTATAGACTTATACACTCGACATAACATACATAACATTTTAATGCATCATCGCTTCTTCATTTTTCGTTCCTTCGAAAAGGAGAGCACAATAAGTTTTTACAATGAAACTGCGCGTTGATAATCCGCCTTATTCGAGCAAACTAATTTCATAAGTTCATACAGGTTTACGTTTTAGGCTATGTATGGTCAGATCTGTATAATGAGCAGCACTTACTTGGTAGTTATTAAAATTTAAAAATTTATGAAATATTTTTGTCTATGAGATATGCAGCCTAGAAAATTCACACAATGATTTATGATACACTTGGTTCCTTAAGTTATAGATTTTATGGCCTATTAGCTGCGCCTCGCGGTTTCACCCGCGTATGTCCGTATCCCGTAGTTCAGAGTAGTTCAGTAGTTTTTGCGTAAAAGAGCAACAAAACACACACACATCCTTACAAACTTTCGCATTAATAATTTTAGTAAGATGCTTTAAATTAAAATCACATGAATAATGCATAAATGATAAGAGAGTTCGAAATAGTTTTAAAATTTTTTGAGGTTATTATTATTATAGGTAGCAGCTTCTACTCGGTAAACCCTATATATTATTAGTATTTTAAAAGAAATGAAGAAAATTTCTAACACACTACAAAGTGTACGTAGGTTTTATAAATATCTCCATATTCCATCAAACGTAAAATTATAAAATAAACAGTTCTTCTCATTCATGAATCATCTGAGCCAATTGATGTTTTGTATCGGAAATCTCCAACACTTAAGCATATAAAGAAGGGCTCAGCACAATAATCCGCCCGCAATAAATCTTCGGAGGAAAATATTTCCACACTCCTGGGAAATTCCGAGTTGGCCGGGCTTCCTATAAAGTTTAGCTTTCCACTCCAATAGTGTTGAGAATGCATTAGAGGATTATGCAGAAAACTGCTTATAGAATGTTCGTGTGATACAAAATTTTAACGTGATAGCTGTTTGCTTTGATAAACAAACAGATTTCACAACCGGTGCTCGAAAACTTTTGTTACGTGAACTGTTTTTGAAGAATTGCGGATTATATTTTATAATGTACAAACTGTAAGTACCGGTTTTACCCGTGGTACATATCTTTTGTCTTTCAGTGAGGATATATCTTCTACTATATAAAAATAAGTCGGGTTTTCCTTCCTGACGCTATAACTCTAGAACGCACGAACCGATTTCCACGGTTTTGCATTCGTTGGAAAGGTCTCGGGCTCCGTGAGGTTTATAGCAAAGAAAATTCAGGAAAAATTTCAGCAGAAAAGCAGGAAAAACGAAATCATTTATTTGGTGGCGAAACGGAGTTTGCCGGGTTTGCTAGTAGCTTTCTAATTATGAAAGAATTCTAGAAATTGGTCCAGTACTTTCTATGTGAAATCATTGCATTGCAATTGCAACACATATGTTTCCTCTATTAATGCGTGACTTTAATAAAAATGACATTATATATAGTTTAAAAAAAAATCAGAAAAAATATCACGCAGTAATGCTAGAATCTAAATTGTCTCTCTCTTGCTCTTATACAGAGTATACGTAAGGAAATTATTTAATCCTGTCGATTCTAATCAAGATAATGAGATAAACTCATGAAATTGTTATATTGTCACCGATCGGTGATAAATGTACAAATTTTGAATTAAATCTGACCGTCTAACGTCGGTCAACATTGATTCTAAGATCCGTCACACACAAACAAGAGGTGAGGCTAATAAAAGCGAGTTAAAATATAAGTACACATACACAAAACAACTTACTTTACATACGTAATCTAGCAATGATCTGCCGTTTTCACTCAACACAGCAAATATAGTGTAACAATTATCTTCCTAAGAGTTAGATGGAGTAAATTGATAGAGAATTTCCGTTAGACCATTAACAAGGGAACTGCTCAAACCCAATTAATTTGTATACCCGTAACGCCTCAACTTGCATCTTTGACTGATCATCTTGAAATACAAATTAGTACTCAGCAATGAAGTGCATGCTATTCGATGATATTATTGAAATTAATGAATAACTATTTTTAGAACTAACAATGAAATGTTATTATTAAATTATCGATATCAATAGAGAAAGTTTTTAATTGTATGAATAGGCATCGTTATAGACAACAAAAGAAGAAATAGGTATTTTTAACATATGCTTTTAATCTGTATCTGTTAATTATGAACCTGGAAAGTTTGTTTGTTTAAACGCGCTAATCTTAGAAACTATTGGTTCGAATTGAAATGTTATTTTTATTTCGAATAGCCTTGCAGCCAGTATTTAATGAATAATGTTACAAATATATTGGTGTACTTTTAAGTAAATTCAACTTTTATAATTATTTGCTTCATGTTATTATATATAAATATATCACTTTGATACTTTTTTTGTGCAACTGATTTAAATCAAAATTTTAATGCAATCTTCGCTATATAATGAAGCAAGAAAATTAATGTAAACAATAATAATAAATTTATTAATAAATAACACATATTTCTTTGTTCCAGGTACATAACAAAAGAACTGGATATGAAATGGGCATTCGAGCACTATGGTGCTTATTACTGACTGCACTAATCGACGCATCGGGAAGCGATTGGTTAAATTGTGCTCACATCATAGAATGCCACTGCAAGTGGTCATCAGGCAAAAAAACAGCATCATGTGTAACCGCCGCACTAACAGAAGTACCGCATTTAGCCTCAGACATACAAGTTCTCGATCTTCACGGCAATCCTTTAAGAGAATTACACGAAGACGCTTTCGCCACTATAGAATTATTAAACTTGCAGCGGTTAAACTTAAGTGCCACACATTTGCATTATTTGCATCCGAACGCTTTCAGGGAACTCCGTATTTTGATAGAGTTAGACCTTTCTGGAAACGATCTTACACAGCTCTCTCCTGACACGTTCAAAGGAAACGAACGTTTGAGGCTCCTAGTCCTAAACGACAATCCTTTGGGCCAATTAGTTGCCGAGCAATTCCCACCTCTGCTACACTTAAAGAAGTTAGAACTCGTACGTTGTCATCTGAAGAAAGTGCACCCGTTTGCGTTTGTGAATCTGCGGGCGCTCGAAACTATAAAAGTTCATCAAAATCTTTTATCATACTTACACCAAGATACGTTTAACTTGCCAGTTTTAAAGACGCTCACCTTGTCAGATAATCCATGGTTCTGTGACTGTAGATTAAGAAACTTTCACGAGTGGTTTTTAACTAGTAATTTAGGTAACGAAGAAGTAGTATGTCGAGGACCAAGTGATAAGAGTCTGCTGTCTTGGAGGGAATTCAAGAGTGAAGATTTAGTATGTCCGCCTACAGCTGTAACTAGTCCTTCAGTAATAAGAACTGAAATGGGTGCAGAAATTAGTTTCGGCTGTTTTGTTAGAGGTGACCCAATACCCCATACCTTTTGGACATTTAATCAGAAACAAATTAGGAATAATACAAATAGTGATACACAAATACTAATAAACAGTCATAGTGTAGGACAATTTAACGAATATAGAGATGATTTTATAAATAAAAGTGCTCAATGGATAAATATAACTATTATTAATATCACCAGTGAGTTTTCTGGAGAGTGGAAATGTACTGCTACGAGTAGGGTAGGTGAAGCTAGTGCGTTTTTGACGATTTTCTTACCAAAAGCAAGAATGGCAACTGCCAGAAGTGCGCCAGACTATTCTAACTTCTTTATCGCTGCTGGATCCATGATTGCTATGGCGGGTGCCGGTTTTATCGCCACTTGTGTTTGTTGGAAGACTAGGCGACGAAGAGTTCCACCCAGTAGGAGTTTCACAGACCAAGAAAAGAAACTATTAGAAACATCCTTAGCGGCTAGTTGCGATAGAACTAGTACAGATATGGGTTCTTCATACGGATTTGAAATGTTCGACCGATCAATATCAATGGAAAGTGATAACCAGCATTGTATGGAACCCGTACAGATTACGATCGAAGGCCCTTCTGGAAGCTTTCCACCTCCTCCAGCGGAGTTTGCCCTACCAGCGCCCTATGGTAATATTTTTATATCGGTACACGTAACTGGTCATAATGAGAAATATCCAGATTTACTAGGAGGCGGTTCCACACTACCAAGGCGAAGTAGAACATGTTTATTGAATCCCACCTACGATAACATGGGGCCAAGAGTAACAGCAACCGGCAGCTCCACCTGGTCACTTCCAGGAGCAAAACCTGAAAAAAACGATGATGCCAAATTTTCAGTACCTGCGCCAACTTTTTCTACGGAATTTACAGCTTTATAATTGTTATAGAATAATTGAATTACAAATCACGACAAATGCCGTAATTATTTCTACCCTCGTGAATATTTTATTATTCGTGAAATAGGACCTTAGCAGATAAATGTATGGACAGAGGGACATCAAATTTATTCTTTAAGGATCCATTTTAAATATTAACGAATCCTTTCATTGAAAGAAGGTTTCAAATTATGTCGAATTGTTTTTATTTGTTTGGATGTTAATCTTATTTTGATTGATCACTCGCATGCGACATGTTTTTGTGTTTAGTTCTCTTTATGTATGTTCGTTTTTATATTTAACTCTAGTTATTATTTTATCGTATTGTTTTGAATTTGAGAATAAAAAATTTAGTTAATTTACTTTATATTTTAAAGAATAAAACCTAACGTTAGATTATTGCGTGTGCGATGAACTAGGTTATATCTAATATTTACAATGTACCTCAGATTTTCCACTTAAAATACAATTATAGTAATAAATTCCCTCTTGCTGTATCTATCGTATTCAATACAACAGTAAATAATATCTCTTACTTTGTACACAAAAAGAATAAAATACATTAAAATACACTCCACCAATGGAACTGACATTTCCCAACCTGGATAATAGTTGTATATAGACGACAAATAGGATAGAAAAAAAAATTGCTTTACATTTTTGAAATAAATATGAAGTACTGAAACCATCTGCTGTTTTAATTCTACGTTTTCTAATCTATACTAATATTATAAAGCTGAAGAGTTTGTTTGTTTGCTTGAACGCGCTAATCTCAGCAACTAATGGCCCGTTTTAAAAAATTCTTACAGTTTTAAATAGCCCATTTATTGAAGAAGGCTTTAGGTTATATATATACGGGCGAAGCCGGGACGGACCGCTAGTGTGCATATATTATTATTTGTACGAAAAGTAACCGAGTGAAGAAAGAACAGTTGCGCCCAATCATAATAGCATCACAGATTATACGATGTATTAGGACTTTCATGTCTAGACACCATATTTAGCACCGTGTAGATACTTCTATTCTAAATTTTGATCTATCGGCTCCTTAGGAATTAAAGAACCGATCCTCGAATAATTGAAATAATTTTCTGGGGGAGATTGTCTCTGTATTTTTCCTACACTGGAATTAGTACTTCTTTAAAACGTTGCTGTAAACCCACGGCTTATTTTGTGTGAAAGAGTAAAAATAATCATCCGTTCTCACAAACTTACATTTATAATATTAATATCTTGCAATAAGCACGATTAAATATATTTCTCCTTACACATATATATATATATATCACTACATTTTATTATTTTCAGTTTTTATATAAGTCTTCAGAAACGTGAATAGCCGATATTAACTCAACTCCAAAGTATATCACAAAAAGTTCCAAGGAGTTGGAACCTCTTGCCGCAGAGTATACGTGAAGTTTGGAGTCGAGGTAACATTGGATATACTTGATATTGGTCTTTGATGGACTGTAATCTCGACTTATGGGTGTATTCAGTTTGTTTTATACAGATGGTCCTAGTGAATATGATAATACTAAGCTGTATATTTCAATGTTAGATATGGCGTTTTAACGGGTGAATAATTTTCAAGCTTTTATTAGCTTCAGCTCTAAGTTAGAAAGTAGCCGACTTCTGGAGACTCGATTTCGACTTATTTCTTAAGCCTGTTTAATACAAACATTGTACACTTATTCTATCGGGGATAGCTGACAATCAATACTAAATATCCACAAGCTTATCTTAATATTCTGATTGCCATGTTAATAATTAATTTCCTCGCGTATACTCTATATAATGCAAGCGCGCAATGATCTAAATTTAGTAATAATAATAAAAAATAAATTTAACAATAATAATTGTATAATATAAGCGTGTTATTAGTTTTTTTATGACATACATTAACACTTTTTGATGTACATAAATTATATTCCCAAGCGACGATTATAACAATAAGGATTATTAGCAATTTGTCATTTTGCAACAACTATTTAAAGATACATATCTTCTACAGTTCTCACAAAAGCAATACGGCATACGCGTAACTTCATCAACAATGTATCATGATCTCCCGCCATTCCCTTTCAGCCTTCGTTAGGGGCTCAACACATCGGAACCGAATCGTTTACGGGCATTTCAATTTTGAAATAATGACGTCATTGTAAGGCCTCGTACGTTGGGTACGATCGGGCTGTGATACGCATATAAAGTATATAATGTAACTGAATTTTGCAAACAGCGCCTAGGGATTTACGTGTATCGAATACATGCCAATTTTCTCATCCGATGGGCGTTTTTATACCTTTGTTTTTCTTGTTTACAAAGTTTGCGTGCATGTTTGAGCGTGATACGCGATGGTGGAATTTGTTTCAGGGTTTTCTGTGTAATATGCGATGTAAAGGTGGAATTGCATTTTGAAATTGACTTTTATTAGGTATATGGCTTAATTTAAAAAAGCAGTGGTGGCTCAGTGGTCTCAGTGGTCCTCGGACTTCAAAATCGATAAGTCGAGGTTCGAGACCGGGGCGAGTGTGCAGGAAATAAATTGATTTTTCAATTTATCTGCACATGTGGATAACATGTACACTGCTTAAAACGGTGAAGGAAAACATCGTGAGGAAACCGGCATGTCCAAGAATCAAAAAAGTTCGACGACATACGACATCCGCCAACCCGCACTTGGCCAGCGTGGTGGATTATGGCCTAAACCCTCATAGGAGGCCTGTGTCCACGCAGTGGAAACATGTATGGGCTGATGATGATGGCTTAATTTTGGTATAATTATTTAGTGTGAGAAATTTACACTTGTAATTGAAACACATATCAGATAATGATTGAAAAAATGTATAATAATATAATGTGATATATATTACAACAGGAGGCAATATTTTCATGAATTCTGGAAAAATTTATGTAACGAGTACCGAGTAAATTCCAACTAAATTAAACCGATAGATAATCTCATATAAAAGGGTCTCTAATCTAATATAATATTGTAAGATATATTAATAAAACCTTTATTTATTAATATGTAAATCTCAATATTTCAATATCGTCGATCAAATATCATAATCTCAGTTTATATACGAGAAAATTCTCATCAAAATCTGTCCAGCCTACTTTGGCATATACCAATCGTTCAGATGGATCCTTGACGTTATTGCAAGCTCCTATAATCAGTACTAAAAGTATTAAACACTAAAATAGCGCTGAAAACTTTCGTAATTGCTTCAAATAGGAACAACTTCGGCCAAATCATTGATTTCCCGGGACAGTACGTTTCATTAGGCGTGTTCCCAGGGAAATTCTTTCCCACGTCCCGCTTGCAATGTATTCCAGTCATAAATAACATTCTCGCTTAATGGACTCCGCAAAACCACTGGGAACTGCTAATTGTCACATTTGTGAATGCATTTCTATGGTTATAAGGATTTGCTCGCAAATAACGGGAGCGCGATGTTTTATTTAGTTTTTTCGGTACGTTTGTTGTTTAATGAAGTGAATTTATAGACTTTCGTTGGCAGAATGTATACAGCGTATAGATAATGGTAGGTTTTAACAGGTCCTGGATTACATCGCGTATGAACATATAAATCTAAACACATAGTTTTTTTTTATGTCATTGGGTCAGTGGGCAGCTGAGCTGGTGGTTCGCCTGATGGTAAACGATCACCACCGCCCATGAACATTCGCAGAAGCTCAGACCTCTGAGAATGCGCTGCCCGCTTTTAAGAGATAAGGGATAAGGAAAGGATTGATGAATGGAAAAAAGGAATGGACTGGGAAGGGCTAGGAGAAGGAAATAGGCCTCCTAGTTACCGTGACCACAGAAATTATCTGTATACTTATTAAAGTATAGCGACGTTGTAAAGCAGTTCTACTTCTAACGTGATATTGTGATTTAACTCAGTCCTTTACCATACTGGAAATAATACTGAATTTGAGACGTCATGGTGCATTTATTATGACTTCTACCAAAATTCGTCTGTGCTGTTAAGGTGAATATATAGTCTGTCTGTCTGTTATCCGGTTTTTACGCAAAAACTTCGTTACCAATTTTAATGAAACTGTATATAAACCTAAAAGTACTGTCAACATAATATAAGCTGTGATGTTTTAAGTAATTTAGTTTGTATTTGGATCTACGCGTAAACGAAGACATGGGTACTGCTAGTTAATTAAGAATCTATAAAAGTAATTAAAATATATATAGAATATATAATATGCTGAAACTTCTTAAGCCACTATGACGTTGGTCAACCTCATTTTGAATTAAAAATCCTACTTCCTACTAATATTATAAATGCGAAAGTTTGTATGGATGTGTGTGTGTTTGTTGCTCTTTCACGCAAAAACTCCTGAACCGATTGCAATGAAATTTGGTAGACAGCGTAGACAGCTGGACAACTAGAATAACATAAAGGCAACTTTTTATCCCGATATTCCTGTGGGATACAAACTTTCGCGGGTGAAACCGCGGGGCGCAGCTAGTAAATTATAAAAACATCCAAACAATGACAGAAAATCAAATCATATACTCCCCTTCGTTTTTATTTTAAAGAATATTTTTCAAAACAACTGACTATTCTCAAAATTCAATAAACACTAGCTGACCCGGCAAACGCTGTTCTGCCTTACTCTTATCATTTAGGGGTATGAAAAATAGATGTTGGCCGATTCTCATAGATACCGGATAACCATAAAAAATTTCATCAAAATCGGTCAAACCGTTTCGGAGGAGTATGGCAACGAAAACTGTGACACGAGAATTTTATATATTAGACTAGCTGCGCCCCGCGGTTTCACCCGCGTAAGTCCGTATCCCGTAGGAATATAGGGATAAAAAATAGATGTTGGCCGATTCTCAGACCTACCCAACATGCTTACCAAATTTCAGAGGAATCGGTCAAGCCGTTTCGGAGGAGTATGGCAACGAAAACTGTGACACGAGAATTTTATATATATAGATTTAAATTTAATATAACCAGCATTCGTATACAACAGCATCCAAACATATTGTTTCAAATAAAATATACCCACAGAAAAAGAACGCAGATTTTTGCTCACTATACCTACCGCACTTTTATTTCCATGTCCTTAGTTTTTTGCTTACTTCTACTCATGTAAAAATGTTTCTCTCTTATTCAAACCTTTTTAAGGCTTCGTAAATTGACAAGGACAGGGTGATATGTAAGGGTGTCTTAAATTGAGTTGCGTTAAGTACAAGCCATCAAACTACCACACTGAGCGGAAAATTGGCTTAAATACATTTGAACTGAGTTTACGCGTGTATCTCGTGGCTAATTTATAGATTTTACAGTTATTAAAGGCGTTCTTTTTAGATTTAATATAACGTTTTAGCCATATACGATATATATTATCTATATGCTATAATAGGCGCACGTTCCGGCTCCGCCCGGATCTCTAGATTCCTGTTTCATCCCAAGGAAGCGTTTAATCGGGATAAAAACTCAACTCTTACCCTGTCTGTATACCAAATTTCATCAAAATCCGTTGAGTAGTTTTAGCGTGATTGACGGACAAACATCGAAACAAACAAACTTTCACATCTATAATATTAGTGGGAAGTGAGTGAGAAGTAGTCAGTTTCATTAATTATTAATTGCCTCTAAAGTATATAATCAAGAACGTAAAGATTTGTTTCTATGAATATCCGAACAAAATACATGTAAATATGGGAATATTTGAATAGTACTACATGTATTTATGCTCATATTATTTGAGTTTGTAATGTTTGACTTTATAAATACCGAAAATTAAGCGACATTCTCAAAAACGAAGGAGTTTTCAATTCGATTTTATTACGCGATAACTTCACGGGTTTAAAACCGTTTGACGTGATTCTTTTTGTATTTGATAGGAAAATGTTGTCATTGTCGAAACGGCCATTATTGTATCTGTGATATCTCCCGCCAGGAACCTTTTTAAGTGGTAAATATTTTTAAGTAAATATTCGCTTATATAATATATCCGGCCTAGTTGAGTAAAAAAAAGCGATAACGAATAAATAAATTTATTCGTTTGCAATCTAAATCTCCATAATCTAATTTAATATAATAAGTATTCTTTGTTATTGTTTGTTGTTTATGTTTCCTGTATTCACAGTTTATTTTTATGCGATGGCCGAGTTAATTCATATATTTAAAACATAAATTATATTAATACTGTCTCTATAGGATGTTAGTAGGTTAGCAAAGTAAAAACTTGAGACAGAGGTCTCTTAATTAGAGATGATATAAATTAACTGACGTAGTATTACGTGGATGTGATGACTTTACAGTAGAATTGTGATGCAAGACTTGGTCGTTTACAAGTATTCTTTTTAATGGAATATATCATACAAATATATACGCTTAGAACGCTGTCCTTTACAATGACTATTATCAAAGATAAATACACCAGTTTCACGCTTATCGCGTGATACACGAAGGTTACTATGGTGATTTATGCTAAACTATCATGCTTATATACCATATTATGAGCCTTGCTCCAGTGGTTAACCATCAACTTTTGTAAAATTGATATGGTAAAGTATGCGTCCCTTAAAATCATGGTTTTATATTTGATGGCATATTTATCCACGATTACTTTAGACTGACAAAGAATAATTTGGAATTAAAAAGAGTGGCACAGGGTTCGTCTTTTTAAATTTTCGAAAATGTCAAATATATCGAAAACTAAGCGACTTTTATTGGAGACTATGGATAATTCCTTATTCGTCACAACGCCCTCTACCCGTAGATACTATATAAATATCTCTCTCTCTCTCTCTCTCTCTCTCTCTACATATGAGTTGACTGTTCGAGACTATATGGCCGTGCAAAAGTTTGATTGTGATTACGTTCGGTATATATGAAATAAATCCCGTCTGTCAAATTTGATGGAACGGTACCGTTTCATAACTTGTGGTAGAGACCGCGGGAGGAATGGAGTAACCTACTGAATTATAGCTGATATTACATTATTCAATTAAGAAGGATACAGTGCTCATAAAACAGCATTATTTCCACGGTGAGGAAAAAAACAATTTATAAATCGTCTAGCGCCATAGCTATCGCACATTGGATTTAGTACTGCTTTAACACGTCAAGGAAATCCCCGCTAATCACACAACTGTGATTATTTCAATGGTTCTATTTCTTAGTGCTCCCTTCATAGACATATTAACGACTAACAACTTGTTCTGCTCACATCTCGTTAAGTGACCATAGATTTATTAATAATCTCATACCCTAAATATTACTTAGAATAAAAACAGCGATAGAATAAAACATGCCATAGCTACGTATCCTTTCGTCAGCACAACATTTTCATGCTAACCAATTTAAATAATAATAAGTAGGTCATATTTACTCTCATATATAACACGTACCTACGTTACAAGTGACATGCAGGGGTATTTCGCCGAAACAACGTCGCTTTTCATTATATTATCTTTTTGAATGTTTTTCTATAGTAAAAATGTATTATACGTATGGGAAAGAAGTAAGGGACACAGATAATGTTGAAACTATAGAAATAAACTATAGAAACAAAGTCAGATTTCTCAATGACTATTGAATTCAAACTATGTACACTTAGGAATCGATGATAATTGAGTTTATCTATTATCCTTATTAGGATTACCAGTATTAAAACGATTTCCTAACGAATACCCTATATCTGCAAGCGAGACATTTTAGTTGATTCAATAATTAAGGTGTGATTATCAATTTTATTTATTATAAATAATAATTGTTTTAATTTATAGGGAAGGTACATTAAGTGTATAGCTTAGCTGCTTAAATATACATAGACAATACTCACACTGAAAAGATATATTAGCGAAAATAACATTGCTACGATAATAATAAAATTACGAGATGAAACAATATACTGTACAATTAATTTTCTCGTCTAGACGATAAAGGAAAATTGAATAATCCAAGCACTAATATATCACAAAAGGTAATTATTTATTAATATACAATATATGTTACAAATCAAAGCGGACCGGGTTGAATATTGGTTTGATCTGATACTGTCATTCTAAACATATGCCGAATAGATGGAGTCCGTTGATGTATCAGCTAGTCAGATAGCTTTTTTATCCTTTATTTTTTATGTTTATTAGATATATATTGAAAGGAGTAATTGCTATAATGCATGAATGTTTTATATTAGTTTTTTGTTTGTCTGATTGTTTCGTATTTGGGTCGATCGCGTAAAATCTGGGCAAATTTTGTCAAAATGTTACATGGTGACAGACGATTATGTAAATTCTGAACCTATAAATCTATATGCTATTTTTGCTAAATGAATGGTTGGCGAAATATATACGCATATAATGTTTAAGAAGTTTAAAATTTTAAAGTCCAGGCGAGCGAAACTAAGCCGGAAAGGCAGTTTAGATAAAAAAAGATTATATCTCAATTTCCACCAATAAAACAATAACAATTAAGGATTGTCGCTGACGATTAATTGATTGATAGTGAGATAAGCTTATAAAATTAATTATTGAATCGTTACTGATCCTCGATGAGCTTACAAGAGTCGGTTACATCATCAACAGCCCATATATGTTCCCTGCTAGGACTCAGGCCTCCTATGATGGTTGATCCACCACGCTGGCCAAGTGGACATGGCGGTTTCCTCACGATGTTTTCCTTCACCGTTTCGAGCAGTGGTGATGTTATGTGCAGATTAATTGAAAAATCTTCTACTATCTACTTCCAGCACGCTCGCCTGGTCTCGAACTCCGACTTATCGATTTTAAAGTCCGAGCTCATCACCACAGAGCTAGCACTGCTTCTTGTCGTTTATATACAAGCATAAGCATTTATATAAAAACATGGTAATGCTACTAAATGCGAGTTACTAAAGAACTCATCTGTACAGAATTATTGCTTATTACAGAAAATATAAATACCACATAACACGTTGAACTTATGAAAGCCATGACCATATTTAGTCAACTCAATCAACAATCAAAAGCACTACTCTATCTACAATCTATGGTTCATAGATTTCACGGAAAATATTGCCTACAAATCCTTGTCGGTAGGTGTCAATAGTGACGAATTATACGCGATTGCAATTTCTCATACAGTAATGTGTGTTACTTGATTATATTGAAACTGAAAATCTTTTCACTGTTATTAAATGAATATATAGAATTATTTACATATTCATACACGCACAACACAAACACACACGCGCTTATATATACAAACACACCAATTCACGCATACACAGACTTGCACCATCGGTTTAAATTAGGTTATGTAAATGCAATTTTTTAATTTAATTATTCAACATAAATCATAAAACGAAATTACACGTATTATGTGTATGAAGTTAAAGGGAGGGCAATGTCTTCTGAGATAAGGGTCAACCTAGTTCAGAAGGCAAATTATAGTTGTAAATTAAATATTTGTTGCCTTGCTAAAAAATTTTATTTTATTTTATTTATTTAATTGAAGATCTATAGTTTGTAGAAGTACTAGGTAGTACATACGTTGGTAAATGGAATGAATAATATAACGTCAGCCTACATAATACCTATAGACGGAGCATAGTCGGTCTTGTACTGAAGAACAAATTTGGAATCACAGGGGATATCCATGACTATCCCTTGTTTAAAGAGAATATCAAATTACCTAGTATCTAATTAGCAATAACCCTTTTATAATATACTTGCTAGCTTGTTACCCAGCTGCTGGTTTTGTAAATTTTTTAAAATTTTATGGAAATTCAATGGTATTGGTGGTTTACCTGATGTAAAGCGATCACCACGGCCCATGAACATTGCAGAAGTTGGGTCGTAGCAAATGCATTGCCCGTTTTAAAAGATTAATGAATAAGGAAGGGTTGACGACGGAAATAAAGACGACAATAAATTGGGAAGTGTGAAGAAAATGATACGGGTCTACTGCCCCCCACATTCACCGAACGAAACACATTAGCATGCTACTATATCACGCGGATCCTCTGTGTAGGTGTTGTATCTTCTCTGGTGCGAACTGACTCAACTCATGCCGAAGCGTGCTTGACTCCCTACCTTGATTTCATATTAAAACAAGCCGAATCACATCCAACAAGCATGCACTACTATATGTTTATAAGAATAAACTTTGGTTATATAATATATAGTTGGTTGGTCATATAGATAGGTAATTAAGTTTTTAATATGGCAAAATATAACTACCAGACTAAACACCTTAGGTACCAAAGTTTATACCTCCTATATACAGAATCATATCAGAATTATCAATCAATCATAAATTTAATAATATAAAAACTTATCCAACGAATAACATTCGAATGACTCCTCATAGTGTTAACATTCCGAAAGGCTTATTTGGCATCACGGGATTCACAGAGTTAGCGTATCTGCATAGGTAATCTGTAGATTACCTAGATTATACGCACTTTACCGGCTTGGTGAACATTAAATGTAATAAACATTCATTATAGCGGTGTTATGCTTTCTGTCAACTGATGTATAAAAAACGAAGGATAGTTTTAAATCAAGTTTTTACGATAACTCCATGGTTTCAACCGATTGACGTAATGATATTTTTTTTGACAGAAAATTTGGAGTGGCACCTACCCCCTCGTCGGTGCCCTTTTTTTGTAGAACATAAATATTGTATTGATCCTCACCAAAAACAGAAATTTGTTGTTACCGATATATATAGTTAAATTTTCTGAATGAGAAATTTAATCATTAATTCATCAACTATGCTGCTTTTAAACATAAACGTTTGAAAAAGTCTTTTTGATAGTGGAAAAGATAAATTCAATCAAATAGTGGTTTTAAATATATTATTATATCACACAAATTTCATAAGTACAACTGTACTATCTGTAATATCTGTATACATTTTACTTCAACGATGTTTCCAGCAAAATAAACAAACAAGAAAGATTTAAAAGAAGCAGGCATTTACATCAGTTCCCTGGACCTATTCCAAAGACCGTGCAAATTTATCGCATGAAAAACTATCTCGAAAAGTATCGAACACACGTATAGAGATTATAAATAATGCATGAAGCAGCACGTGTTCGTATCATTGATTAAAGTATTACATCACTTTCATTGAACCCGATAGGTACTTAGCTGAAGGTGCGGCTTAAAAATGAATGAACAAAGCGAATAATCTGTATGGCTAGGAAACATACTCGAATGTGTGACAAAATTTGTTTGATGTAAGGGATTATAAAAGCCTACTCACATAAAATAGACAATCTGTTTACAGTGATTCTAATACTGCCATGGGCGGCACCTACCACCTACAACCAAGTGACGTCACGTCTTCCATTGATGAGGATGTAATAAAAAACATCCACGTAAAGGGAACACGAGAATTTGCTATTTTAATGTTTTTCACTCCTCCACACTTTTTCTTTTCCAAGTTAGGTTAATCTTCTTAATCCATAAAACGCAAAGGTCTGTCACTCTATCAACGCCTAGTCAATTTAAGCCTGATCGGAATTTGGCATGTAGTCTGTATGGTGTGAGCATTCGCTAAAAAACGATTTTGATAAATTTCAATTTCATTCCAAGGGGATAAAATAGGGCATAAAAGTACGTACCATGAAAGTTTATTTCAGACCACACAGGTAACAGCTATTTTATTATAAATCTATAGGTATTCTCAATATTTGTTATAACATTTTTTCATGCATTTCCATTTTTTAAGGGTAAGGGAAAAGGAAAGGATTGTCACCAGATGAGAAGGAATAGACAAAGAGCAAGTTTGAGGACAAGGAAACAGGCCTCCGGCCCCCCCATTCACCATACGAAACGCTTATACCCAAAGATACCCGAAAACTTTCCACCGCGTTTCTCCAAGCCCCCGAATAGGAGATGCAACGGACAGGGAATGATAATGAGCCGCTCAGAGCGCTCCATTCACCTCCTACACGAATAACGAACGACGTAATCACTGCCTTTTGATACTTCAAGTCTTCTGCAATTTAGATACGATAATGGCTCGTCGTAATTTAAGTTATCGCTCGTCTGAAAAATTCGATGAATTCAAGGAACAACTTTATTGGAATGTTTTTCGTATCGATTCGTCTCGTTTGAGTTTTATACTGTTTTAAATGACCACTCTGTTGCGTTGCACTTTTGAATCTCGGAGAAAATGTAATTGAGAAGGGACCCAAAATACGTTGAGTAGATATTTAGATTAACGTGTATATCACCAGCTATTTAATATGCGAAAAAAAATATATTTATCATGTAATTCCATCGTGCTTTACATACTTTTATAACTTTTTTCCTTATTACGTCCTTTATAAGGCCTCTATTAATGCAATAGGAACAAATATGAGCTGATAATAGTATGATAATATATTTTAAGATCCTTTTTTCCATGTTCGCGCGCTAGATAGTAGTTCCCGCAGTTCCGTCTAGAGCAGCACGATCGAACATAGTAAGATTAAAGTCGCTATGAACCTGACTTAAGCCATGGCTTTTTAACCCTGGCCATGTATTTTTAATAATAAAAATATCCCTCCTATTTTCCTTCTTTTCCTATCCTTCTATTGGTTTCCGAGTATTATAAAAAAGAGACACACAATAAAGTATTTATTTGCAGTTATGTTTTCCTATGGCAAACCCTTCCTTTTTAACGAAGAAACATTTTAAAAACGAAGATTGTCGAACGTAATATATTTCATACCCTCAAGCAAACAATTATATAATAATAAAATAATAATTAGATATTATATCAGCCTATTAACAAAATATCAAACAAAGTTAGCCACAAGCTTCCTCTCATAAAACAACACATGCGACCGCAAAGTAATTATTATCCAAATTAAACTATAATAATATTTGCAATGAAAAGACAAACATACATCAGTTCTGCGGTTTCGGTTACGCAGATGCGGGATTAACTTAATGTTTAGGTAATAGGATTAATTTAAATTATTAATTTATCGTTATTTACAATTATTAAATATGTTAGCTGCAGCACGTACAACTTAAGAACGTGAACAGATTTCAGTTATTGTTGGTTCGTTGAAATCTTCTCCTCCAAGATTAATAAAAATAGTCACAAGCCTATTATAACTGTTGAAAGGCTAACTATAAAATCTTCGTTATCGGCACTGCATTGCGTTTCCTAGGATATATAATAAGTACTTGAACATTTTATGTAACATACAGTACAATAAAATCATTCAAACGGTACCATTCTGTCAGAAAAGAAAAAATATTTTCCTATTTAAAACTCAAGTCATTTAAAAACTGGGTCAGAGTATTTTATTTAATTAGAAGTACGTTAATATTGTTAGACACAATCTGATCATATAGATGACAGAGCAAGCGACATTTTAGCGATACATCGATTACATATTACAGGGCCAACTAGGTACAGGGGCTGTCTGTCTTTGAAACCTGATCGCCTCTGCCATATATTTTAATGGATATTTGAATGCGATAGTATTTAAATATTTCATAATTGACGACTGCAAAAAAAGAAAGATGTTATCTCATGACTTTTTAAAGCTGGTGTCTTGGTGGTGATTTGGTTAAGATTTAACAATTTGAGGGTAGTTTAACATTTGGTGGTTTACTTGTATGGTAGTTTACAACAAGAAATGATCCAGATCTCGATTTTTATAAGTCGACTGAAAATTTATTTCACACTGAACAACATTTGCTAGGACATAATTCCTAAAGATGTTATAGTATACCTGAGTTCCATATCAGATACTCAGCAGAATATGCTCATTGCATGTTACAATTTTTGTTACTTCAAAATTTTATATCTCTTATAGTTTAGGTGGCTTATTTTTTTAATATCTTCAATGAACAGACACAGTTTTAACTGTTTTATTATATGTATAGATAGAGAAAAGAGGTTAGAACTTAAACAACTCCCGTCCCGTAACAAAAAGCACGTCCAGTAAATCGTCTTACAATTTCCCGAACTCAAATATTTTGCCTCCGTCGCACGTCAAGCCCGCTATAGCCGGCGCGATTGTCCCGATAAAGGAATCTTAACAGAGTCTTATTTCCAAAGCTTACATAAAAGGTTAAGCTACAAAAAGATTTAAAATTTCAAAAGGTTTTGAATAGCAGATTCAGTGGATTGAAAATAAAATTGTCTTCGTCCGCATTAGATATAAATATCCATGAAATATCCGTACGAGGATTAAACTCGGCAGTAGGGCTGCTACATCAGGAATAATGTGTGTATAAATGTCTTATAATGGCTTTACGCGAGTAAGTTTTGACTCGCGCAAAAGATTTTGATTTCACTTTTTGTACAGTTAGCAAGGTTCGTTGGCTATACAATCAATTCATGAGTTTATTTTATTATCCTGATGAACACCGTCAGGATTTATTTCTATTTTCATAAAATAGACTCTATATAAGAGAAAATGAGACAATTTAGGTCATTCTGTCATAAAGAGAGTTTTTTTTTACAAATTTATTACACGCAGACTAAACATATAGTTAGACAATTAGAATGGATATAAACGTGATCTTGTTTAGAAAATATACACTAGTTAAATGCTATTATCTTGCTCTATGAAAATATTTGAATTAAAATAACAAAGCGCAAACAAAATGTCTTAAAACGATGAAGGAAAACGTCGTGAGGAAACCAGCATGTCCAAGAATGAAAAGTTTGACGACATGTGACATCTGCCAACCCGCTCTTGGCCAGCGTGGTGGATTATGGCCAGAACCCTCATAGGAAGCCTGTATCTAAACAGTGGGAGCATATATGTGCTGATGATGATGAAATGTCAAAATATCATGCATTAGGAAGAATTTTATCAAAAATATTGACTCGTTTCTTGTAAATTGACTGTATTATACTAAATATTGTTGTACTGTATTGTATTTATGTATGGGAGATCGCAAAAAACAATACAATTAAACAATTTCCATGTCGACAGCCCTACGCTTGCATAATTTTGAACGTAACCCCGTTTTGAATTTACCTTTGGTATTTCATCCTTGTAAAAATATCCCTCCTTGGGGGATGAACTTTGAAACGGTTTCAAAGAGCCATTTTATCATAAGTCCGGAACTGTACCAGTAGGAACGATTAAGATGATGTACGGTGTGCAGACTGCAGACCAGCGAGTTGGCGTCTATTATGCAACAGCTGATATTGGAGTGGCCGAGAAGCTTACGAACAATTCTTAGAAATAAGTTAATACGGTCTGTTTGTTACACTAAATACATTCAGCCAATAGACATATATGGTTAATAGGTATTACTACATGACAGTTTACACGTCTTGTTTTTTTTCTATTTTGTATATTTGGTATACATTGCACTGTTTCCAGCGATATAGCTGCCTAATGTATTGCATTTTTTTTTATGCGTGCATTCCTTATTGTTATCTTATTAAATGTACAATTTAACTAGATATTTTACATAGGTAAGTCATGTTTTTGTTCTACTATTTTGAAATTGATTTGTGTAGAGTAAATTTATGTTTAACATTGCCTGTTAGCTTTCCAATATTATTTTGATAATTGTGTATTAAAGTCAAAACCAAGATCCTTCTTTGTCCAATATTTAGTAACTATTTCATATTTATTTAAAAAAAGGCGTACCACATAGAAACATAACTCCTTGTTAAAACTATTAAAATATGCATAATATAATCATAAAATATATAGAATATACATTTCTCTTTTTAAAGCAACATATCTGGCTATCATGGCCTCTATCTTAATGAATTTCATAATCTATCTGCATACTAAATTTTAGCCAAATCTGTTCAGTATATTACGCTTTACATATTGTACACACGTGTAGAATTTATTCAGTAAGACGTTAATATAATATTTCAGTATAAAATCTATCAGTAAATATACGTGCGTTATATAAAATCATACAAATAAACATAGACACATTATTATTTTTGGAAGTCAGTTAAAAGCTAATGACCCGCCCAATTCCCTTATTATTTGTAATAAAAAATTTCTTATCCATATCCTTCCCCTTATCACTACATTAATACGTTAGTAGAAGACACTACCTCCACTGATGTTAGTGGAGCGATGGTCACTTATCAGGTGGTTCATCAGCTCCTTGGCCGACTCTGTCATTAAATGTTTATATGTTCTATATAATCTAAATATATATAAATTACATGTTACTATGTTTGTCCTCTATGAACTCCTAAACTACTCAACCGATTTTAATCAAATTTGCGTGTACAATTTGATCCAACTTAAAACATAGGACAGTTTATTATTAAAACACAGTTGATATCCGACATGATACCAATTGTGTTTTTTTTAATAATCTCTTACATAAATTATTTTCCGTTAAGATATAGATGTCGCCTTTCATAACTAGTTAAAACTGGTTTACTTTCCGAATCCAAAAAAAATGTCAAATCATTTAGAAACGTTGTGCATTCTACGGATTGTGCATTGTTGATCGTACGTTGTTTATTCAATGTTCGACCCAACTACCCTCACTAGTAAAGACTAGCACAAAGCATTGGCACAAAGGTGCCTGGCTGCAATTTATTATCAACTGACTACATCAATTAGACAGTTGGGTAGAATTGCATTACATTTTATTACGATCAAACAAATATTAAACTCAGTCCCCTTATATTATTGCAACTACGATACATGACTGACCGGAGCCGAGGCAGCGTGCAGTTATATATTATATAATGGTATATGTTTTATATTCACCACGATACTGCGTAGTTATACCATTAATAAAGTTATTTATAATCAAAACTTGCTCTATACATGCAATTTAAAGTTTAAATAATCATCTATCAGGACAATTACAAATTCAAAGCACATTGCTTAGAAATCATACAGCATCTGCGAGTCTAAAACAAGAAGGAAGTCACAAAACCAATTTAACTTTCAGATGCAGCTTTTACAAGTACAGTCGCTTCCTTCTTAAGCACTTTGAAGATTCTATTTTTACACGCTGTGTGATGTGGTAATGCTTTTATGTCTTTGAGACGCTAACTAACACAGGTATCTTCCAAGACAAGGTGTCAAAATTTAGAAATAAAAAACTTTTTAACGGATTTTAAATGCGATTTATTCATTATATTATTAACCCGACGTTTCGAACACTTTACAGCGAGCGTGGTTACGGGGGAGACTGTCAAAATTAATACTAGATTATTTCGAGTAATATTCCGTCACTGAGTTACGTTTTCATGTCTAAACTTCTGAACCGATATTGATTTATTTTATATATGTGATGAAGAGATAATAGATTGTATAGTTTTAAGGTCAAGTGCGAAAGAAGCAGCATGTGGAACGATTATTGTTAATTTGAACTTTTCCTATAGTTCTGTTTATCTAGTTTGCATGATATCTATGTTTGTTTGCTGGCGCTAATTCCAGGAACTGCTGAGCCGATTTAGATTGGTAAAGAGGCAGACCCGAGAAATAAAAATCACACGGGAAGCTAGTATTGTATATAAAGCATGTGTGTCGCACCGTAACGCAGGTAATAAAATCGAAATGTCACAATATGAAACAAAAAAGATTCATCCCCAATGAAGGTCATAAACCTTAAAGTTTCCTCGTAAAGCAGATAGGACCTTTAAATTCGGTTACGGGACAAATAAACTAAATCTTACGTCGCGTAAAATTTTCATGACATTGTTTGGCGGGTTTAAGGGTTTTTGTTTGAAAATCTCGACTTTTATCGCCACTACGACTTAATATCATAAAATCGTTCACTGCAATAATAGCGATTGGCGAGCTTATTACTCCAGCGCAGATCTTTCTTTATTAAACGCTTTCCTTGGCTATGCGGTTGTTGGTAAGAGATTGCTTTCAAGAGATAGGATCACCTTCTGCACTTGTTTCTTATGCTTTTCTTTCTTTGTGTACAATAAATGATTTTTTTATTCGGGGGTTTCTCTTTTACATAATACTCGGGTGCCGGGTACCCTGAAATGAATAATCATCATCAGATCATGAATATGTTATCACTGAAGGGATACAGGTCTGATATGAGATTGCAGGCTTTTATCAGTTGGCAGATGTCACATGTCGTCAAACTTTGGATGGTATGGACATTCTGGTTTCCGATTTAGAATTCCCGGTCGTTTTATCATTAGTTACTACTTATTTCAATGGCGCAAGGACCCAAAGCGGATCTCGGCCTATGACACCAAGTCTCCAGGTATCGCCCTTTAGCGCCCTGGTGTTAACATCTTCAACTTGAAGAATATCCAGAACTTTTTGGACATCGTGTCTCCAACGTAGCTCTTTTATATTACAACTAGCTGCGCCACGCGGTTTCACTCGCGTAAGTCTGTATTCCGTAGGAGTATCGGGATAAAAATTTGTCTATGTGTTATTTCAGTTGTCCTTCTATCTACGTACCCAATTTCATTGCAATCGGTTCAGCAGTTTTTGCGTGAAAGCGTAGCAAACATACACACATCCTTACAAACTTTCGCATTTATAATATTAGTAGGATTATTCATTATATAAGCTTAAAGATGATAATAACCATTTGAAAAATAATAACGGCAGAATCTATACATCAAACGAATATTTAATTTCAATATTTGCTCTTAATATCGTAAACAGAAAAAAATAGATCTACCTTATTATACAAAACGTAAACAATACTTTTTTTCCTAATTAACCTGAATCTGCAAAGCCTGATCGTTGAAGTTCGCATAAAACTGTAGAAAATATGAAAAATACTCTTCAAAACATACACGCAAACATGGTTCCAATTACCGAAACGTTCGGGTTATTATCGCTTCAATGTATTTTTCTATAGACGCTATTTGCCTCAACGTTACAGCATAAAGGAATAATGATCAGTAAGAATAGCTGATTGGCAGCCTCATCTAATAGGATAGAGGAATATAATTACGCTGTTGAATAGTATCTTAGGTTAATAAATGAAACGATTATGCATAAAATTATCAACTAAGTATATATTACTTTTCGAAAATATTATCACATTAATAGTATAATTTCCGATTGACAGAAAAACAGACCTTCTAGAAAAATTTAGAATCATTCTTGAAAGTGAATTTCAACAAGGCCAGGGTTGGCAGATGCCATAATATGTCGTCGAACTTTCAATTCTTGGATATGCCGGTTTCCTCACAATGTTTTCCTTCACCGTTTCAAGCAGTGATAATGTGGATAATTTGTAGATAAATTGAAAAACCTTTTTCTTTCTTCCATGCTCGTCCTGTATTGTACCCCTATTTTCTATTGAAATCTGACCAAGCGCTTAATCTGTGGCTTAATCGATTAATCGCTTAATCTCTGCATTCAAAATGTTTTTTTGAATTGTATATCATTGATAACGTTGACTTACACGAAAGAAGTTGCAATACATTACGTGAAGGGCAATTTCTTCGATCAATCGATACTTGCCTAATCCATTTTCACTTAGGATATGAGTTTTTCAACGAAGCCTCTTGCCGTGTTTATTTATACGACGCTACGAATGTAACCAATGTGAAGGACTAAGTTTAGATAAGTTTTTGGGTGAGGAAAATATTTATATGAGCGGTAGATGAGAAGATAGGTAGGTTATATACGCAGTACATACAGACATGAAGGCATTTTCAACTAAGCCATAATGACTCTGCCTCCGACTTCAAAAAGGGGGAGGATATCAAAATACGTATGTTTGTTACCTCATAACTCTTTACTGGGTCGACTGATTTTTATGATTCTCTTTTTATTTGATAGCCGATCCTGCCATGTGGTCCCATTTATTTTTGGTATAGATCTGGTAATTTGAAAGTGGCTTAATTTTTTGTTGAAAAATAATTATTGAATAGATAGAGTGATTCAAGGAGAAGGTGTATGTATGTATATAGAATATGCATTTACATCCGTGCGAACCCGGGGCGGCCGCTAGTATTTTATATTACTTTATATGTTGCTGCATAATATGAGATACCTTTTAACGCAATTATTCAGATATTAGAATTAATTGAGGTTAGATGTTACAAACGATGTTATTTTACAGTACTATCATATAAATGAATTAAGGAAACTTAAAAACTACAAAAAAGTTTATATACCTCGAAAAGATTGAGAGAAAACTACAACATCCAGTTCTTTCCTGCAAAATAACTTTCCGAAACGTCGTACCTTATTATTTAATATACAATAGCGCGTTTAAATGAAGTGTATCTGGAAAAGTTAGAGTTTGTAGTTTCTTCCAATTTACCTGTTTAGTATCTAGGGAAGAAAATTCCGTATCTAACATTTTTATTAAGTGGAACAGGTGCGGAATATTTTAACATAAGGAGATGAAGATCACGTGTCGCTCCGTTTATATTTCGATTACGGAATTGGATGTGTCGTGTATCAAAGTATTTACCATGTTTTATAAATAAGAGGTAGCTTTCTACTTCTTTTTAGCCTATTAAATTAAGATAATGTATTTCTTGTATGTTATTTTACTTTTTAATTTGCCTTATAAGTTAGTGTTAGTAATGTAGACATTCCTATCACACTAATATTATAAATGTGGAAGTTTATTTGTCTGGATGTTTGTCCGCCAATCACTCTGAAACTTCTGAACGGATTTTGATAAAATTTGGTACACGGACTTAGCTTGGGTGATAGAATTAGAAGCCGGGGCGAGCGTCTGGTTTAATAAAATATAAATAAATACCACATCTATTTATAATACCGAGTTCTGATTATATGAACGAAAAAAGAATCAACCAAATTTTTAACCACATTATTAACTATATAAAATCTCGTATTCGAGTGTTAGGTATCAAAACCCTTAATTTAAATACATTCAAAGGTTTATTGTCGACAATGAATCGTAATTTACAAACCCTCCAACCTTTTCCATTATTCTGCAATCACTTATTTAGATTCGGATGCGATTCTGAAAGCGGAATTATTAAAATGAATATCAGATAGAAAAATTTGTAATCAATTATACAAATTTAACACGGAAATGGCTGTAGATATTCTAGATGCGATATATTTTATAATATTTTAAATGTTAACCTAATATTTATACCTATAATAATGTATGTCGACCGCCTCCTTGGTACAGTGGTTAACGCGTGAGCGTAGAACCGAGGGGTCCTGGGTTCAATTCTCGGTAGGGACGCACAAAAAAAATGTCTCGGTCTGGCAGGACACAGAAGGCTGATCACCTACTTGTCCCTAATGAAAATCGATCAGTGAAACAGATGTACATCATCTGCCCCATACTAGGGGACACGGGACTTCACTTTTTAATGTATAGTATTTTATATTGTACATAGGTATGGTGCATTGGGGGAATTTCACAGCGATTTTCGGAAACTTATGAATTATTCAAGTAATCGTTTATAATATTGCATGTTAATATACAGGTTTGATATTACATTTACATTTATAAAACAATCACTTTTATTAATACCCCAATGCACTTTTGAGCTTGCAAATAAAAAATGCAAATAAAAAAAAAATATGCAAATGATTCAGTCAGTAAAAAGGTATGGGGTAACTCACACAAAAATATATAGTCGAATTGATAACCTCTTTCTTTTTAGGTTGGTTGATTAATAAGTTATGTCTAACTTCCTCTTTATAATCGGGTTTATAAAACTCCACACCATAAAAGCAAATTTTGTTTGAACTAGCTAATATCGCGTTTCATATTAGCATTATAAATTATGTTGGTACATTCGTATCAATTTGCATCGCACTCGGATATCCTCATAATTTGATGTTTATTGTCATCGTCATTGAAATAATTCCTAATTCCAGTTAGTTTGTCGATGACGCAAAATGTTGATGCTGATGTTGATATACATTAATGGAACAATACGTCATTACGATGGTATTCAGATTTGAACATATGATACGCTTCTTACGTTATCCTACTAACATTATAAATGCGAATGTGTGTGTGTGCGTTTGTTGCTTTTTCACGCAAAAACTACGGAACCGATTGCAATGAAATTTGGTATGTAGATAGCTGAACAACTGGAATAACATATAGGTAACTTATTATCCCGATATTCTTACAGGATACGGACTTGCGCGGGTGAAACCGCGGGGTGTAGCTAGTCATTACATAAAACTTACCAGCTACGGTGTTCCCAAACAGTTACGACATTAAGGCACAAGAAAAGAGGGTATGTGTCACGTAAAGGTCAGCACCTGAAAAACCTCTAGTATTATAATACTTGTCATTGTACTTATCGTACTATAGTACTTATCAGCTTTGTTGACAACTTAATATGACGCAACCCACCTGCCCCTTCGCTTGCTCTGCCATAAAAAAATAATAAAAAGCAGTCTATCGCGATTATTTATCTATTTATATGTTAGAGAGGACAACGGTTCTCCAGAGCTGCTGAATTACAATTAAGGAAAATTTTTAATCATACCTACTGCGATTTACAATGTTTCAAACCAATATTCATTTCACCAGTTTATTTATAACCATTGTCCGCGGTTTGGATTGAAATTGAATTAATATTATCGTAATTCTCTTTATGAATATTTTAATAAATTTTAATCAAGACCAAAGCTAAGAGTCGTTATGACTGAAACAATAAAAACCACTTTCAAAACTATACCAGCGGTGAAAACTTCCCTGCGGTTTGCAGAAGGAATATTATTGATTCGGCATAACTTTAAAAACTTTGCCTGGCATTGTTAGTTCCTAATTAAAAAACGTATATCTTATTTGGACATTATTTATGTAATATTTCGTTACTTATGATAATACATTTTTGTATGTGGTAATAGAGCACGCTTCGGCACGAATTGGACCAGCTCCCACCGGGGAAGTACCACACCCCCACAGAAGACCGGAGTGAAATAGCGAACTGCTGTGTTTCGTTCGGTGAGTGGGGGAGCTGGAGGCCCATATCCTTTTCCTTAATCACACACTTCCACATCCTTCACAGTCGTTTCCTTTATTCCTTTCGTCAATCCTTTCTTAATCCCTTTCCAATTAGAAATCGGCAATCCATTTGGAGAGGCGTAAGGTCGATTACAGACCTTCATGGGCTGTGGCAGCTCTTACCATCGATCAGGCGACCCATCAGCTCCATATGTCCATATGTTGAGTCAGTGGTTAAGACCTCGGACTGAAAGTGAAGAGTCGGGGTTCGATACTGAAGAAGCGTGCAAGAAATATATAATTTTTCCTAATTATCTGCACATTCTCCATAACACAACTGTTCGAAATGGCAAAAGAATAAAAGTTGGACGACATGTGACATCTGGTAACTCGCACTTGCCCAGCGTGGTGGATTATAACCTGAACTCTCATAGGCGGCCCGTGTCCCAGTCGTGGAAATAAACATGGGCTGATGATAATGATATCCCCATTCTTCCAGCGGTCGTTGAGGCGCACAGACTCTAGGCACCGCTTTATGGTGGATGTCCCATGTATCCCGACTAAGCGGTTCGACTCTACATTCTTTATTCGAACCGCAAGGGACTGGAACATGCGTCCTGAGTCTGTGTTCCCTGACGGATATAATCTGGGGTTCTTCAAAAGTAGAGTGAACAGGTACCTCCTAGGGAAGCGCGCTCCATCTTAGACTACATCTACGCTTATCAGAAGGCGAGATGGTAGTCAAGCGCTTCCCCATTCCAAATGCTCAAAAAATAAGACAACACATTTGTAATGTAATGAAGTATTTGTATATCATTTGGATATCATTTGCATCTGGATACAATTTTCACAAAAAATTGTATCAATATAAATAAAAAGTCATAATTAGAAACAATATTAACCGTTAAAGGCATTAAATGTATTATAGTATTTTCAAGACACAAATTTCGATCCAAATCTCAGAAAAAGGATTTGCAAAATATCTTTAAACTAGAACATTTAACAAGTATATTTTAAACGCAATACGTGTGCATTTGGCTAGTGCTGCCGCAATAAAAAATTGTAACTTTAGTCCATTTTGTAAAATACACCCCTTTGTACTGCACTGGTAATGGGCCGAATTAAAAACAATTCTATACTTCGCTTTGTTTTATTGGAGTTGGGATATTTTTGCATAATTCCACCGTTTATTGTAATGACGGTTGGGGTGATGCTATTTTGTTCGATAAAAATTGTTTATTCGTTTGATTGGGAATTATAGTCGTAAGGGTCGATTTCAATCCTTTCATTATACAGCCATTCCAGAAATGTTTGTGTGTCTCAATTATTGATTAAAGTTAATTATTTATTGAAAATTATATCTAAGTATCTATCACTTTTTAACATTTTACACGTGACATTCTTAAATTGTTGTGTAATATTTTACTGGACGGATAAACTTTGATATAACGGATTAACTGTGATATATTGTATCATGGTCACAGTATATTACCTCCATGTTTTTTGTGTGACAGTTGGCAAGGGAGCTGGTTGGTCACCTGAAGTTAGGACGTCAGCACCACCCGTTTGCAGAGCTTATATGATTGTGCGAATGGATTGCCAGCTTAAATAGATAAGAGATAGGGAAGGCTTGATGGAGGGGATAAAGGAAAGGACTGGGAAGGGGAATTGTAGCATGCTACTATTTCATGCTGATCTCCTGTGCCCACCTTCCCACAAGCGTCCTAATTCGTACCGAAGCGTGCTCGACTCCCACAATAGAATAGATGTTACGTATGTTTTAGTTACTAGTCTGTTTTAGTAAAGTTCTACGGAATCTAGAATACATGGCGTTTGGAATACTGTTCTTGAAATTTAAAGCAATTACGGACGGTATTTAGTTCACGGATTATAAACAAATATGGTTTCGAATCTAATTTTTTTTATCAAACTTGAAATAAATGAAACGAAAAACCGTTTTGCTTTTTCTTTGCATATAATCAGAATTACTATTTTTAAATTATAAGTAAATCTACATAGAATAAGAAAAATACGTTCGTTCCGATAGTTCCTGAATCTCTCCTCCTAAAGATATTCTTATAAACTATTCACAGTACTTATAATAATAATAGGGGTACGAATATTATTAAATATACTATTATTCCAATAAAACACAATGTATTGTGATACTCATTTACGTAGATATTAAACTCCAAGACTCGTGTATAAGTATCCCTCTGAATTGCAAGGCGAGACACCTAAAAATTGCTACTCTGGTGCAGGATTTATTTTATGCATTTCATATGCTTTTGATAACATTTGTTTCTGCCATGTATAGTGTCACTTTGCATGAAAATTGTGACTCTTGTTAGCTTTATTTCTGTAGTGTCCGCGTATGTTAAAGAAATTGGACATAAACATATGCGACTTTATTTGATTCTGGTGTATAGATGCTGTTTTGTTTATTATAAACCATCACAGTTTTATTCGTCCTTGTTTGTTTCATAGTAAATGGTACATTGGGCGCATTTGATTTGGAATTAATGTTATATGTTAATGATTGTACGAAGACAATTTTACACATATTGTTGTTTATTTTATTAGTTGTAAAGGACATGAGAGACACGGAGGCCCGTCTTTTCCTCACCTTTCCCAGAACATTCCTTCCATTCAGTTGTCAATCCTCTCTTTATCCCCTACCCCTTAAAAATGGACAGTGCATGGACGCTCATGGGCGATGGTGATCGCTTACGTGAACCTCCAGCCCAATTGTCCGCTATGAAATAAAAAAAGAAATATATAAATTGGAATAACTTACAATAACCATAAATATCACCGTTGTTATGCCAAATAAGAAAAATCAACTAACACAACGATATGCTATCGTCGAGCGGTCACTATAATTTAGCCACGGTATAAAAGTCAAATATTTATGATAACATCAAATTCCTGATCCGTTGTTGTTATGTTTTTAATTTATTTAAATGAAAATAAAATTTCGATACGATCTGTTAGATATATTTCAAATAATATACCATAATATTTTTATTATTATGATCAATTTTTGAAAATTATTCAAAAACTCGGCTTTAACGACTTATTTATCAGAGATAAGTAAGTCGTTAAAGTATTATTAGTTAATGTATTCTATTAGGCAAGATTTTTTTATTTATTTCAGCCAACTCTCAAACTAAACTTGCCTTTGAATACGCATAAAGTATATTAATATTTCTAGATTAGCAATTAGAGGTGGGAAAAAGTGTTCTTAATGCATACATATAATTTAATTTAATAAGAATATTTATAATAGAATATATTTTTTCGAATATAAAAAATAGACAAGACTCGAGTATTATTCTATTTAAACAGTAGGTTATTATGCAAATATAAAAGAACTAAAAACAAGTATATTTATAAAGAGCTGACTTTTTAGATGTGTAAAAATTTAAAACGAAACCCAAGTAGACTAAGCTACTACGTATTCCGGAAAATCTTCATATAAAATCCCAGAAATATAGAACAAATAAGCCGCACCACTCACGCCACAGCGTGACTTAAACCAGCTACTCGCCTTGCGTCTTTTAAATTTAACGTAACATTATCACAACATTAAGTCACTGTTATTAATTACTATCCACGTAATTAAGGCAATAATTTGCGCCCTAAGAGCAATATCAACTCATCCAGAAAGTTATTCATGAATATTGCATGAGCTCGCATATGTAAATGCAGTTAATGGAGCCGTATAGAGAAGATTTAAACGTAATATTATTGTTTATGGGATAATATTATTTATAAATCACCCCTCCATTGTGGCTCGAAGAGATCCTATATACTAATTTTCAATTCGAACTAAATTTTTTTTTAATTAAAATTAAAAAGTATTCGCGTGAAATATTCAGTCCATGTTTAATTAAATCAAAAAATCACAAAGCCTTTATTACTAAACTGCTAGAGTTGAAAATGTTTTATTCTTATCTTGCTGCTTCATTCGCGTGTCACATCGCTGTATCTAGATTAAATCGCAACCGATAACATAATAATTCTCTCAAATTAAGCAATTTACAAAATGGAAATAATGTAATAAAGATTAAGGTAGATATTCAAGGAGACCCCATACAAAAATCTACTGGCTTCCAATTTGAATCGTTAAATATAAAACATGTATCACAAATAATGTTTATTGCAGAAGCCCTTCTCCATATTGCAAGACCTTGCCGAGTCTATTATACCCTCTTCAGTATTCTATAACTGGTGGTTTTTAAAAACTCTGTCCAACACTGAATACAATTCTGACCCATTCTTATTACACGTAATGGGTCATTCAACACAAATACCGTCATAATGGACCAATAAAATCCCCTTCCGAACGTCACAATGGGTTACGTGGAATCGTAAAAATCACACGATTTATTGGCCCCTACATTGTGCAGCAGATATGGTATGTTGAGGTTAAAATGTTGTTTCGATTGCAAAGAACAGTAGCGGCTTGAAATATTTCTATTGCAATCAAGATTGTATCTAATCGCATATAATATAAAACAGTTTATGGTTATAGATCTCTATTTGAGTAGGGACATCAGTATAAATGTTTAAAAGAAATTAGAAACGAACGCACTGTAAGGCGACAGTCCGTTGGTTTCTACTTAATCAATTAATTTAACTTGTTTAATTATTTTGCGTTCAAAAATAACAATTCAAAAGTTCCTGTCAGCACAGAATATAGTACTAACTATGAGTCCTAGTATAACCGTATTGACATCTTATAACTTGTTGTAATTTACATTTTTAGTTTTATAGCATTCAAACTGAATTTCTAAACAATAGAAAAATTTCAACAGACGGCATTCGAACCCGTCATTTCGTCTAACCGTGACGAAGCCACGTGTCAGCCACGCATGATCCCGCATCAGCAATCGAATCGCCATATAAGGATTATTAAGTTGCTTTAATGTAACTTGTTATTTTACATTCGTTACTTGTTATTTTTATTTCCTTTTTCATATATTCTATAATTTAGCTTTGCATATTCCACAGCATTATTGAGCGTATTGTCAATGTCAATGTGAAAATGCAAAATTTTTCTTTTGCATTTTAACAGAATTTTGAAGAATATTTAACCTACAAAACTAACTTTGCGCCAAAACTGTATATTTTTTCATTGAAATTGTTAAAATAACAACCATTATCCCGCATAAACTAGAACTAAAACAACGTCCACCATTTCTCATTACCACGTGACGTCACAACTCGAGGCGACAAAAGACCTCTTTCGCAGCAGTAGAGACTAACCAAACAATTTGTCTGCGTCACTTTTTATTTCTAACACCGTACAAGGAAACAATATGCCTTTTTGTATCCATGCAGGATCCATCTAATAAAAGAAAAAACGTTTTTGTTTGAGTATGTCGTGATTCTTTAATTAAACTTAACTAATTGATTGGACGAGCTGCGCTCAGCTTTGTCTCTATTGAACCATTAGAATAGATACATTTATTTGTAACTAGCTGCGCCCCGCGGTTTCACCCGCGTAAGTCTGTATCCCATAAGAACATTGGGATAAAAAGTTGACCAAGTTTTGTTCCAGTTGTCCAGCTATCTACGTACCAAATTTCATTGTAATCGGTTCAGCAGTTTTTGCGTAGGGTAACAAACATCTATACGTACTTACATACATCCATCCATACTTTCAAACGTTTATAATATTAGTAGGACAAGCTGTTGTGTCGGTTTACCGGGACTAAAAAGAATATTAAAAATAGCCCATGATACTCACAGATATCGTGTCTCTGTATTAGTTATAGAAATATTAAAATCTGTTCAGTACATCCTACAGTTACCACAACCCAACCCCCCCTCCCCCCTCCTCCGTAACATTACAAACTTTTTAACTTTTTATTATCGTCATCTTAATTTATAAGTTACTGATGTAGTAAACTTAATTTTGACCAGATTTGAAATCTAAATCTGTGTCGCTTTTTATAGATCGCGTTATTGTAATTAAGAAAAAACAGTTAATTATAAAACCAATTTACATAACACTCCGCCCACTCAAACAGATAATCTCGACAAATCATAAACAATTACTTAATAAAAGAGCTTATTTTTCAGAAAACCTCAGTACCTCAAATGGGTGTAGTCGTAATAAAAATTTATAGGCAATTTGCGAGAAAAAATACAGCTTTACACAGTCTTTTGTGTTTTACTAATGAAAGGAATTTCCTTCAAGGCCGCTCTTGGCACTCGTTGTATCCGCTGGCTTTCTTTATGAATATTTTGTTAGCTTATTTGTATGAACTATTGTCAGATGCGGTTTTCGGTCCAGCAAATAGGAAAGTTTCTTTGTGCCGCTGCGGATTCTGTTTCGTTATGCAATTGGAATATTAATTCTTAATTTTGTACCTAATAAATTAGGGTTACGAGCCACCAAGATGTATCCAAAAACTTCCTACACATGTTATAATACTGTTTGTAGGTACTGATTCAATGTGAATATTTTTTAATAGGTAGTACTAGCACATAAAAGATTACCTTTATTGTATACGATTGATACTTTAACCACAGCATAAGGAGAAGTATGCAGTAGCACAACGGAGATCGGTACTAAAACCGTAACACGTCTAGACTGTCGCGAGCTGGTTAGTATTCGTCCGCGACCCCCACGGGGGCAGCCCTTACCGGGCCAAATTTGTTTGCATTAAAATAAATATCTATAACCTTATACCTTTTCTTGAACGTTTGTTGCTCAATTCAAGTGGGTTATTATGAATTAAGTCAAAAAATGTACAATTAGTTATGTGAATTGGAAGATGACCTATATTAATTTTTTTCTCATACATATTCACAAGATCGATCGTCTTGTAAATTATATTCATGAATAATTTTGTTGTTATGAATAATACTAGTTTTATGACGCAAATGAATGGAATTTATATCGGACGAAGTTGCGTAATTTTTTACACTATCCTACTACTATTATAAAGGCGAAAGTTTGTACGTATGGATGTATGGATGTTTGTTACTCTTTCACGCAAAAACTACTGAACCGATTGCAATGAAATTTGATACGTAGACAGCTGGACAACTGGAATAACATATAGGCAACTTTTTATCCCGATATTCCTACGGGATACGGACTTACGCGGGTGAAACCGCGGGGCGCAGCTAGTAAGTTATAATAACGTAAAAATAAAATCATTCGAGGGTAGTACACAACGGATAGTTTGCAGCGCTCTCATTTCGGTCAAGTTATAACATTTATAATGATACAGGTGCGCTCGTTTCTCGAAAACTTTCCTCATCCCTGTCCTGTGGCCATCGCCTCGTGCCCAATAATGATAATAATTTGTTCCCAACTTCAATAGGACTTCCATTGTGCGACAAGGACGTGAAAATTGTTTTTGCGAACTGTACATTTTATGGATTTTGTAACTTTCAGATTTATCACCGTTGTAAATTTATCGTTGGTGTATTCTAAAAAGTGGAATTTATTGGTTGTATAGTGCACTTGTTTTGACAGCTAATTGACTGTTATTTGTGTGTTTAGTTTTATCTAATGGTTATTGACTTTATTATGCATTATTTCGATAGCTGTCGTCCACAGCTTCGCGCGCGTGGTCCATAAAATTTTCATGGTACTAACTTTCATCTACCGTCGTATCCCCTTGGAAAGTATTCATCGAAATCCTTTTTTTATCATTTTTTATATGCCAGCATCATAATGGCTACCTATGTAATAAATTTTAACCCGATCGGTCTAGCAGTTGGGCTGGGCGTTCATAGGTCAGTCAATTCACTTTTGCATTTCATATAGATTCCAATCTATTGACCTCATCAATACGAAATTAGAAATATTCGGGAATAATTTTGTAAATACAAATAAGACTGATTTTAATATGACGTCACATATGTATTGGAAAATATTTTTTCTGATTAAATATTTCAGATTTAAACTGCAATATAACCTTCGTAATAACAAACTTCAACAATGCATAATAGCGTAACGTAGGTGCATATAACCTAACTCACTAAAACACCGCAACTAAACTATTCAAGTAACTTGAGCGTGAAATATCTCTGTTTTAACTAAGTTTACGGGCGTGGTTTGAATGATAAGCGAAGCGGGAACCATAGAGATGAGCGACGTACAGATAAAATAATTTCTTTGTCATATTCTCGTTCTTCGCAAGTAATGTTATGTTGTTCCCTCTATTTAATATCATGAAGATATAAACATACATAATATATTAATTAATCTCCCTTGGATCGAGGTGATATTTAACAGATTTGGTTAGTTGTAGTACACGTACGCAAAGATAGATACGCAATACAATGAGTTAAACTTTATTTAATCGATTCGTAGACGTACATAAAGACTTTCAATAGATAAGGTTACATGTATCACAAATGTTAAAACCATCGTTTTCTTATCCTTATTCTATTTCCAGTGACATTCTTTGTTCAATCCCTGACAATTTACGTTCTCTTGTTATGTTGTAATGCAGTTGTAATTCAGTTTGAAATGTTAATGTTATGTTAACCAACTGACATTTTTAGGGCAAACGGTCAGCAAGCCTTTTTCTTTGATTTTCAACAGTCGACCAATGTGATTTTGTAAAGAGATATGAATGCGGTCATCTAAACTTGACACTGGGCATTAATTTTGATCTCAGTACAATTGCTGGGTGAGCTAAGGGAATGCGAGGGGAAGAAAGCGGAGGACTTGCATTACGGATATGCGTTAGGTTAATCTGATCGCGTTGTATTTCTAATAAAGTGCTTATTAAGAAGAATTTATGATAATCTACGACCTATTAAAGAAATATCCGCTTATCGCGCCGCTCGTCGCGTCGCTCGTCAGGTGGTTGAGTTATAAGAGAACAAGCGATGCATGAAACTTGCCTGTTGTGAGATGCTATGGGTTGTTTGGTCTTTTGTTTGTTATTGAGTTCTGACAATACATTGAAAGGTAATTGGTTTTTGTAACTCTGTGGGTAAAGGAATGTTGGATGAATAAACGTTAGTATTGGAGAGAGATGTATGGTATAAACTTAACTAAAACTTCTCAATCGCCTGCGATTTTTTTTTTTTTTTTTTTTTTTTATGTCATAGCGGGCAACTGAGCTGGTGGTTCGCATGATGGTAAGCGATCACCACCGCCCATGAACATTCGCAAAGGTAGTGCCTCTACGAATGTGCTGCCCGCTTTTATGGGGAAAGGGAAAAGGAAAGGATTAAAGACTGGAAAGAAGGAATGGACTGAGATGGGTGAGGAAAAGGAAACGGGCCTCCGGCGATTTTTTCTAGCAAATTTTATTATTTATACCACGTTTCAGAACGAAGACCTGAATAAAAATTAGAAGAAATTAGTTACTGAATAGTAAATTATTGACTCAATTTGCATTCAAACGTAATTCATATTACTTGAAATAAGAAAAGATAAAACACATAGTATAGTACATAATAGTTCCTAGCATTATGCTAAATAAATATATAATATAAAATATAAATTCTTCAATTTCGCTTTTCTACGCTTTGCCTGGTAGAGATCACTGCACAGTGATAACGCCACCCATTGTGTTATTATTGTACCCAGTAGGATACAGTAGTATCATCTCTATATTTTATTTAATATAGTGTATAATAAAGTGTAAATAAAACAATTAACAATACAAATAAGATCTACATGTTTTAAACATTAATGGGAAACACGGATTAACTATTTCTGTCTGTCTAAATCGCTCAGTGAAGTTGCAGCTTTCTAATGGCGAAAGAATTTTTGCAATCGGTGCAGTGGTTCTTGCCTGAAAACGTTACAAACATATACATAGATGATACAAATATACATAAGTGTCTCTATTCATACCCTTTAAAGCAATAATCAAGGTCACTAACCAGTAGTACGGTCGTTTAACTAATTACACTTCAAAAACCATTTCAAACTTGATACGTTTGCGGATTCACAGTTCGAGTTGACTTGTTATTTTCAGCGCCAACTTGCGAGCTAAGAGACTCGTTCATCTGGTATGAGAAGCACGAACTAAATGCACTCTGCTGGAGTAATAAACATTAGTATATTTACAATTTAATTAGCAGCGACGGAACATTATATAAATTACAATTTAAACGTCTCCAAGTGCAATGCGGAAGTGATCTTTGCTATGCTCAACTTAATTATTCTTGAAAATATGGTACACAATCATAAAGCTATTTCTTTTTCACGGGATATGGTTCAGACATTATAATATATGGGTAAAGATTTGTGACATCCATGACATTGAAGACGGAAGACATCTGCCTGTCAATAATGTCAAACACAAAAAGAATCAGGCCTTTTGAAAACTCACGGAGTTACTGGGGAATATATATCGGACAATTATATAATAAATAAACAAAAAGAGATTTAAAAACCCTCTTAGTTTTTCCTAATATACAAACATAAATAATGACTCAATACCCTTTGAAATGCAACGTTTATCGTGACAACATCATCATCATCAGCCCATATATGTTCCCACTGCTGGGTCACAGGCCTCCTATGAGGGTTCAGGCCATAATCCACCACGCTGGCCAAGTGCGGGTTGGCAGATGTCACATGTCGTCGAACTTTTGATTCTTGGACAAGCCGGTTTCCTCACAATGTTTTCCTTCACCGTTTTAAGCAGTTGTGATGTTATCCACATGTGCAGATAAATTGAAAAATCAATTTATTTCCTGCACGCTCGCCCGGTCTCGAACCCCGACTTATCGATTTTAAAGTCCAAGGTTGTCACCACTGAGCCACCACTGCTCTATCGTGACATCATGACAACATTTAGGCATAATCAATACAAAAGTTTGAGTTTTTTATACAAAACAAACCAACGAACATTATTCATCAGTATGTTGAATGGAACTGCGGACACGGGCCTCCTTGAAGGTTCAGATCACAATCCACCATGTTAGTCAAGTGTCGGTTGATCGATGTCACATTTCATTAAAGTTTTGATTACTGGTCTTATGACCAGGAGAGAATTTATATTCTCACGAAGAGAATGATATGAGAATTTATATTCTCACGAAGATATCTTTCTCCGATTCGAGCAGTGGTGATGCGGACGATGTGCAGATAAAATGAAAAATCTATTTATATCCTGCACAGGCGTCTGCTCTCGAGATTCCCCCCACTTTTTGATTGAAGTCCGAGGTCCTGAAACCACTGAGCGACCACTGCTCACTATTACATACAGCATAATGTACACAGATAAAGAAAAAACCCCGAGCACGTAAAATAACAAATAAACACGTGTGCAATCATGCCCTTAGATAAGGCTAGTTGTTAAGTTTAATGAATACGTTCATTCTCCGAGGTAGATAGAGTGATTGTAATAAAAAGTTTCAGTCGAGCTAACTGTGAGGATGTTTGCGCACTACTGAACTAATTAGTTATATAGTTTTGTATATAGTTGTATATATAGTTGTATATATAGTTTTATAGTATTGAATTGCTTAATAAATGAAAAAATTTGATAACGAAATTTTTTCTATTTTTTCAAAATTTTCTTACTTATATACATTTTATCATCATCAACATCAGAGCATATATGTTCCTACTACTGGGACACAGGCCTCCTATGAGGGTTAAGGCCACAAGCCACCACGCTGGCCAAATGCAGGTGGGCAGATGTCACATGTCGTCGAACTTTTTGATTCTTGGACATGCCGGTTTCCTCACGATGTTTTCCTTCACTGATTTAAGCAGTGGTGATGTAATCTTCATGTGCAGATAAATTGAAAAAATCAATTTATTTCCTACACGCTCGCCCGGTCTCGAACCCCGACTTATCTATTTTGAAGTCCGAGGTTCTTTCCACTGAACCACCACTGCTTTTTGTATGTTCGTTTAAATGCAGACTTATTTTCTCTATATAGTTTAACATCCGTCAAATATAGTCATAGTATTAAGGTAGGTTTAACTTTGAATCTCTATTTTGAATGATTACAAGTATTAGATACTTATATGGTTGCCAGTTAAATCACATTATGATATAATTAGTATACATTTTAGGCAAAGATACAGAATTCCTAATACAAATCCACGCTATAGCATTAAAAGTGAAACTTCAAAGCGGAGAATTCAAATGAAATCAGCCGAAATGCAATGGTATTTTTAATTAAAAACTCAAAAGTATTTCAACAAGATTGCCAATACAGTTTTTACATAATTTTCTAAATAATTCAAACTTACCGAAGAAATTATGTTTAATTCAATGATTCAATGCATGGGCGGTAAGTCCTATAAAACTGCTCTATTTATGAGAAGAGATGAATCAAACGTTTATTTTAATATCTTATTTAAAAATCGAATAGGAAATGAGATTTAAATGTCAAGCAAATTTATTCTGCGTATATTGCAGTTTCTCATATAATAGCCAATGCTTTTTATGACTTCTTTATGTCTTTTTAAATATTTTAAATTACAATAATGTCCATTTCTTATCTATCCTCTACCTCAGCAGGTACGTATATTGATTGTTTGAAGGGATTTTGAGAACATTAAGTTATGTATTGCAAAAATATCAAAAATTTCTTATAATACCAATGAGTAAAAATATCGCATTCTTATAGTTAAATACGCCTACACACATTTTAATGCGACTTTTCGTATGTGTATGTGTCCACATGATGCTTATATACACAACATACAATTACATATACATATACAGTATAGTGACATAACATAAATGCCAAAATGATCATCTGTTGGAAATTTAAAACTGCTTTTTATTTTGCAGAACCGTAGTGCGCAACCGTCCTGCGCAGCTAGTCTCGTACAAGCCGACATATCACATTTATGAGTTCAATCACACAGTTTTAAAGGATACTTTGAATATTAAAGTTGAAGCGAGTAGGTGACTCGCTAACTTTTATTTGCTTTGTTATTTTGTTTACAAACTAAAGTTTTTCTCGGTAATGTAACAGTCTGCGAAATGCAACTCAAATGTTGTTTTATTGTTTTAATCATAACAACGAATGTGCTGTTGTTGTTTTGTATTTTTATTTGGAGAAGCAAATAAAAATAAAAATGGTTGCCTGTAAAGTCGGTTTTACGGGCGAAGATTTTACGTGACAACGTCTTTTTTTCCAACGCCAAGAACGCTCGAGAGAGACAGAGACAGAGACACAAGCACGCGCCGATTCAATGCGCCTAATTCTCTAGTGCTGCGCGCGCGGCGGACCGATCGTAGTTCTGTGACTCATCGTAACTTTAATAAACTTTTTATCTATCTATCTATCTATCTAACGTTACCGGGCGCTACACTTTTTCATGAGTGACTCCGAGCCGCAACCTAATTTAAGACGTTGTCATGTCAAAAACGAATTTAGTATATACATAATTATTTGGAATATTTTTTTAAGACTAGGGGTATAAACTAAAGGACTGGGAGAGGTGAGTAAAAATAATAACGGTCTATTCCCTCACTCACCGTACGAAACATAGTACTGTCCCATACTGTACTGTAATAATCCGATGCGAGGTGGCCCAATACGTGCCGAAGCGTGCTCGACTCCCACATTGAGAAACATAAACATAGATTGTCACTTTTACAAATTAAGATACAGATCTTGGACAATAGTAAGTATACCATAAATTGCAACGTATATTTTACAATATATTGCGTTCTTCATAAGAAAAATATACTAAAAAAACAGCCTATTTTATTTTACAAGCTGATTTTTAAATACATATTTCTCATGAACCATGAGGATAAAGCAAAAGGAGATCGGGTTCTTTGTAGATTTTTCTTAAAATACACGATCAAAAACCTTTCAAATTAGAACACATTTTATCAACCGGAAAATGATAATACACGTGTTTTAGGCGAAATGTCACTTGCCTTGCCTAATCTTTTGCGAGATAATTGCAAAGTAAATAGACTTACAGGTACTTGGTTGGTGGAAATCTGGGGAATTGAACTGAAAGTGTATATATCAGATCATGGAAGTAATTAACTTTTTGCGCCCGGGGATGGATAATAAAACCTGATTTAACTTGTTGTTAACGGATCCTTATTTTTTTGTTCTATTTTCTTATGTGCCGAATTTAACATAAATAATCCCTAATATAATATCCGAAAGTAGCTATCTGTCTGTCTTTTTTTCACGCCTAAACTACCGAACTGAATTGCATAAAATTTTGTACAAAGATACTTTGCGACACGAGAGAGAACTTAGGGTAGTTTTATCCCACAAATTCCATGGGATCGGGAATTTGCGGGAAAGCCCCAGGACTGTTTATACTTTCGTTTTTAACGATGTGAAGGGTTTTAACTAATATGGATTCAAGTGTTAGACCCAAAAGACTGCACACAAAAATCATTCCACCTTTCATAACATCGACTATGACCTTGGTACAGTGGTTAACGCGTGAGCGTAGAACCGAGGGTTCGATTCCCGGTGGGGACGCACAAAAAAAAATGTCTCGGTCTGGCAGGACACAGAAGGTTGATCACCTACTTGCCTTAAAGAAAATCGATCAGTGAAACAGATGTTCATCATCTGCCCCATACCCCACTAGGGGACACGGGACTTCACTTTTTTACATCAATTGTGTGACAAACATATAAATATATTATTCTAAAATATTAACATTCACAACCACACAACCTCTCCTCCATTTATGCTGGCTGTACTGTCTTACCATGTTAAGCTATTGATAAAACGTATACAAAACTATTCAACTAATAAGGTGATTCGCATGCATTCTCTAAACCAACAAATATGATAGCACAAGGCTTTACCAATATTACGTAACTGTCATAAAATTTGCCTTCATAACCGTACAAGATACGTTTACTGCATACGACACGATTATCGTAAATGTAATACCTATGAAGCGTGTTGGATTCGTGAAATGTGTCGTTACTTGCAGTTACGATGGCAATCGGTCTGTATGAGTTCTAAGTGCATAGTATGTGGTATTTGATTGCAATAAATATTGTAACCGTGTCATATGTCTATCGTACTAATATTGTAAATGCGAAAGTTTGTAAGGATGTGTGTATATTTGTTACTCTTTCACACGAAAACTACTGAACCGATTGCAATGAAATTTGGTACGTAGATAGCTGGATAGTTGGAATAACTCATAGGCAGGCCGATTTTCCTACGGGATACAAACTTACGCGGGTGAAACCGGCGAAGGGCGAAGGGCGAAGCTTACATGTAGTTGTATTCTCACTTTTAAACATTTCCTGAGTTCTTGTAGTTATATATATTGGACTCTGTTATCCAGTTCTCATATTTCAATAATTGAACATGCTAAAAAATTTCAAATGCTACGCATGAAATATCGCTGTCGGATGCATTAAAAGCCTCCAATGCTTCTGAAGAGGCTGCTTACAGATAGAAGTCGTTATCCACACAATCTGGGCTATCCAGCTCGCCGCCAATCCCATGCAAATTGCCATCCCTTCATAACTGTATTACCTCGTTTTCTTAATCATTTTATTCCGTCTCTTCAGGATGCAATAGAAATTTCCTACCGTGCACCTCTTGTATTGAATAACCTTATGGTACGTTAGTGAAATATATGCTATTCTTTAAAAATTATGTTTGATACTAATTACTGCGTTGGGATTGAAATGTTTTAAAGTTTGAATAATAAACATTAAAAGTTGGAGCAAATGTAAAGAATACAAAGCGTTAGAAGCGACAACTCTTTAATTGTGTACCCATTTGTTAGGATAACTTGAGATAACTTAACACTATTTCGCTTTTCTATAATGTGTAACTTAAGGGTCTTAGTATATTTAACAACATATTAAAAATATAATGAAACATAGTTTTACCATTTACAATCGGAGGTCCGTTTCCTTTGCTCACCCTTCCCAGTCCATTCCTTCTTTTCTGTCAATCCTTTCCATATCCCTTACCCCATAAAAGCGGGCAGCACATTCGCAGAAGCACTACCTCTGCGAACCACCAGCTCATTTGCCCGCTTTGACTAAAAAAAAGGTTCGGAAAACAGTTTCTATAGAAGAGAGACGGTAATAAATCCATAGTAGCTCTTTTAAAGTAATGACAGTATTAAATTTTCATATTACATAATAAGTATATTCTTAATATATAAAATTCTCGTGTCACAGTTTTCGTTGCCAAACTCCTCCGAAACGGCTTGACCGATTCTTATGAAATTTGGTAAGCATATTGGGTAGGTCTGAGAATCGGCCAACATCTATTTTTTATCCCGATATTCTTACGGGATACGGACTTACGCGGGTGAAACCGCGGGGCGCAGCTAGTCTTATATATAAAATTCTCGTGTCACAGTTTTCGTTGCCATACTCCTCCGAAACGGCTTGACCGATTCCTCTGAAATTTGGTAAGCATATTGGGTGGGTCTGAGAATCGGCCAACATCTATTATTCATCCCCCTAAATTATAAGAGTAAGGCAGAACGAAAGTAAATGAATGATGACAAAGAACTGTTCTGCGGTTCTTAAACGACAATATTCCATGGATTTTCATATTCCATATACTCATTATTATATGTTATAGCAGGCTCTCTGAGATAATATATTCTTAATATGGTTTAATAATATAATTTTTGCTACAAATGAAAATAAAATGCTACTATAAAAGTTATTAAATGACGAGTCAATAAGTGACTTTATTTTATTATAATCGTCACTCAAAGCATAACAATATAACAATATAAAGTTTACTTTTACTTAAAGCATTGTCTCATCATTTGTCATGCAATAAAAAATGAATAATTTTCGGGTCCATAACAATAAGAGAATACTCTTGGGAAAATAGAAGGAGAACTATTACTCTGATGTTATTTCTTGTTCTACGTTTTAATCATAATGAAAAGAACGCTCTTTGCAAATTGCTAAAAGCATCCAAACTCTAAGCCATTTTACATCGAACCAACGAATTTAAAACGCAAAAACAAAAAAGTGGATTATTTCACGGGCTACATAATTACAGTTTAATTATTATAACGAGTCAAAAGCGCTTGGTACTTTATTCAATCAGTTAATATTTGAGTTCAAATTCTACTCAATCCCAAACTTCTGCTAATCAAGGAAAAGACTTCGTATAAAATTTGTAAAAGAGCTTCTGGAGTTCCTTTTAAGTTAAATATAAATGATCTCGTTGTAGATAGTGCTAATGCATTGAGTGGATGGCTGCCTAATGACGTGTGAATGGTAATAAATGGTCACGAGGCGTGGACCCTTTCATCACAGGAAATAGGGAAGTAATTTAAATAAAGTTTTTCCTCCTTTATATCATGGTTTCTTTTGCACGTGGAGAGCTTTTAATAGGTGTTCATTTTCATTTAAAAACGCTATTAAATATTTTACGTTTAATTTATTTTAATAGTTTCACTTGTTAAAAAAAAAGTGTAAATCGTCTCAAAACAATATCAAGAGCTAAGGAATGATACTAATAATAAATAACACTGTGGTACAAACAGGCTAACAGACAAATTAAATGAAATTAAATTTATTCAAATGTTTTTGATATTTGTGTTTAGAAATGAAACTGGATTGCTTTAATCAGAGAGCCGTTTTTAATTTGCGCTATATGAAACGTTTTAATGTAGGAGTCGAACACGCGAGTCGAGCACGAATTGGGCCAGCTCGCACCGGCGACTTACCACACCGTCACAGAAGACCGGCGTGAAATAATAGCATGCTACTGTATTTCGTAAGGAGAGTCGGGAGCTGGAGGCCCCATTTCCTTTTGCCTCGTCTTTTCCAGTCAAGCGAGCAGTGCATTCACAGAGGCACTATCTCTGTAAATATTCATGGGTGGTGGTGATCGCTAACCATCAGGCGTGCCACCAGCTCGGTCGCTCGCTATGAGGTAAAAAAACATATATTTTTTATTCCATCACCATAAAATGATAGTGCATAAGCGTATCTTCTTTTATAGTAAAATAACAAGTTATCTCGGCCTGGCGTTTTATTTATCTCCCTTATTTACATAACCCGAGCTGACGAAGGGCCCCGGGGCGATTTGAGGTGTTTACTGTTTATATGCTGATCGTCTAATAACTTGAGATTTGGCGCTTTTGCATTGATATTTTGAGTTCTTATTTTGTTTTTATTTCTATATCAGTTGATGCGATGGAGTATGCAATGTTTTTTTTCTGATATTTACAAGTTTCTAAGTATATGAAAAAGTCAAATAAGATCAATTTAGCTTGGTATTGATGGAATAAGAAATTTGTATGACAAATAATTAGATTTTTCCACTCATAACAGTAGCTTAGTTTCTAAATTAGAACTTAATGTGGTGAAAATAATTTATTTTATTTTTCTGATATTAAGATGACAATACATTATATCTAACATATTAGCTTTAGCCCGTGGCTTCGCCCACGTAAAGTAAATTTTTGTATGAGAATAAGATGTTTCGCCGCGGTAAATAGCAGCATATATCACCCTCTAGCCTCCTAACTATTTCCAAACAAAAATCAAATCATTAAATCAGTGAAAGAAAGACAAACAAACAAACACTTTCGCTTTTATTATTATAGTATTATATTATAGTAAATTTAGTAATTTATTTAGCTGTTTTTGGCATTTTTATGCACTTTTATTGCACTTGATTTAATTATCACACTTTTTCTGTAATTGCATACCTATATAGTATTTTTTTGTGTTTGATTTTACGTGAGTATCATACATTTAGAAATTAAAAACTTTCTCCGAAGTCTCCCCGTGATCACACTCGCTGTAAAGTGTTCGAAACGTCGGGTTAATATAATGAATTAATCGCGTTTAAAATCCATTAAAAAGTTTTTAATTTCTAAATACATACCTATATACTAAAATATTTTATTAATTGCTTCACTTTGTTTCCTATACACAAAATTTCCACCTTTTTAATTGCAAACGAGTGAACATTAAGGGTTCTGAGTTAAATAAAAGTGGCAGAACTAGAGATCACATGATGTTAATCACCTACTCTTATGTTATACATATGTGATGTTAGAGTTAATTTAAATGCGTTATAATTAAAATATAATATATGTTTTTATGTAAGATATAGACCAAATTTATATGGTGGCGCATGGTACCAGCTTTAAAATAAAAAAGAATTATAAAAATCAGTTCACGCAGTAAAAATTTATGAGCGAACAAACACAAAAAATCCGCTCAAATTTTAAAATCTCCTCTTTTTTGAAGTTGGTTGAAAAGTAATGATATTCATAAATAACAGCTTATATTGAATTTTCCAAAGTAACCTTTTCTATCCCCGTTTGATATATTCGTCGACAATGCTTCAGTCTTAGTAGATTTATCCTAAATCTCGTGCTATGATATACGAGAAACCTTCTAAAGCCCCGTAATGTATGAGCGATTTTTATTGTTTGATAATATTTATCGGAATTTCGGTAAAATAAACAATATTGATATATTTTTTATTCACAACATATTTTATACATAAACTTTATATCAAAACGAAATCTAATTCTCTATCTATCTATCTATAATTCTATCTATCTATCCATAAAAATATATATCCTTTATCTTGCTTTGTATGTATGTATTTGCATATATTTCTACTGTTACAGTTATTATTACACCAATACACGCATGGATCGGTGACATAACGAACATTTCAAGTCATATCATAAACGCAGAAGTTTGTAAGTAATATATTATATGTTCCCTTTCACGCGAAAACCATTAAACGAATTTTGATGATACACAGTAGTGGTATAGCTTATCAGGTTTAACCATGCCCGCACAGCTGTTAGATTTTTTTTAATGTTACATAAACATGGGCAAGCTAAATTTAGTTAGTTTATAACCTTTGAAATGTTTTATAAATGAGAAATTTATAAAGAATGGAAAAATTTTGATCACGAGGCGGGATTCGAACCGTGCCCTTATTCACATAAAACCGAAAGAGTAGAAGAAATTCCGTGTGGCCGAGAGGCTAGGCGTTGCTACGGTTTGACAAAAAACGCGGGTTCGAATCCCGACTCGTGATCAATTTTTTTCTATTCTTTCAAAATTTCTCATGGACAAAGCTAGTTTTTCGTTCGTGCCTTATTACATAATATTACCTTATTTTCGATAAAAGCTCACTCCAAACCTCTTGCCCTTGGTAAAGATATTAAATTCCCATGTAATATAATACTGCTAAATGAAAAAATAATTCGTTAAATACAAAGCAAACGAGTTTTGCTTAACTCTTAACTTGGACGAATACTTCCAGTTATAGCCGAAGTTAATGATGCGGAGGACTTGTAAACTTCGCTGAAGCGTTAAGATTTGTGTTACAAGCGAAATGAGATTTTATAGGGTTTAGAAAACGAACTAATTTCGCTTAATTTGAAATACATTTTTCTAGTTCTCAATAATGCTTTAGATACCAGAACCTAGTGCTATCTGATGGAGCATCACCAATATTTACTACTTAGAGAAAAATACACTTAAAACAGAAGTATAATGTACATACGAAACTTTATTTATAATATTTAGTGCTTATACATCTTATCCCCCCGTCTCTTCTAAATCACTGAACTAATTTGGATACAGTTTTACACCGAAAAACCCACGGAAACGGGAACTTAATAGGGAAACCGTGGGACTGTCTTTTTCCTTAAACGCGGGCGCGGGCGAAGCCACGGGCTAAAAGCCAGCTTTCGACATTGTTCACACAATTAAATAAAGATTTAGATCGTCACTATGCTGTCCGATAACAGATTTATGACACAATATAGCATATGGATGAATTTATTAAAAATATTTTTTTTATTTTTAAAACATTAACCAATTTACGTACAACATAATGGTTTTGTATGTATAATTATATTATAGTGGTGTGGTTTTTAAATTTTACAGCACCAATTTTCCACGCTGAAGCTTCACTACCAAGCATCTACTACCGTTAGATCCTCAGCAATATTAGTCATTAAATATGGCCACAAAATTTCATTACACCAAGTCCTTGCCGGTTTAAAATTCCGCTTCAACCTAAGACGAACGGCAGAAACTTAATTTGAATTAGTTTCATTACACAGCCCTTAAGCAATATCATAAAAGTAATCCCGAACTTCTTGGTATCTGATTTTGTTCCCTTTCCGATTATTTAATTTGCTAATGGAGCTGTAGTACCATGTATTTATTTTATTTCGCAAACTTTACAGATCTCTGATGGTTTTTCATCAACAACGTTTGAATTTTTGATTTGTTGAAGTAATTATTACATTAATGGTAAATTTAATAACTTTTTGTGTAATGATATAGATTTCTTCTAAATATTCGACTAACTTCAAAATATGCTCTATTCTGTGGTCGAATGTAGCTACTTGTTTGTGTTATGTTATCTGTGGTATAACTGTCAGATAAACGACAATTCATTTATGAAAATATAAGTAAAAGCTATCAGTATAATCTTCCCAACGTGACACTCGTAGAATTTTACAAAGCTATATTGCCATAGCAAAAAGAATGAATTGATTTTAATTAAGCTATGGAACTGGCCATAATTTTCATATTTTGTCACTTGTATTAAAAATTGTTTTAATTTACTAATAGTTCTTCAACGAACACGCGAATTCACACGACATTTCTTATCCAAAAATATTTTCAACTCAGTAAATAATAATAATTATAATAAAGAACATTTGCGCGGGAAATAATAACTACGTGTAAAAAAACTTCCACAGTAAAATAGACTCTATTTTTAGCGTACGTGGGATGAATATAAAATATCATATAAAATAAGGCAAACAAATCAGAAACATATTATACCGTAAATGCTCACTTAGGAACACTGAAATTATACCGAACAATGACTTAACACATTAAGGAACTCGGCACCAAGTTTGCGGGAACTGTGCCTAAATTTCTGTTCTAAATACTTGTTAAAATCATTAGGAAGTGTTATAATATGCGACGCAAATGCGTATCCATATTTCAATATCAGTAGAAGATTTTTCTACTATATTTTCTGAAGGCGTTCAATAGACAAGAGAAAATGCGATCTAGTAGGCCATGGCTGTTGATATTCATAATACGACAAATTTTATAAATGGATTTTTTTGTTAACTGTATAAGATAGAATAAGCGAAAATATTATTGTATATATTTAGAAATTAAAAACTTTTCAACGGATTTTAAACGCTATTTATTCATTATATTATTAAAATTATTGTATACTAGCTGCGCCCCGCGGTTTCACCCGCGTAAGTCCGTATCCCGTAGGAATGTCGGGATAAAAAATAGATGTTGGCCGATTCTCAGACCTACCCAATATGCTTACCAAATTTCAGAGGAATCGGTCAAGCCGTTTCGGAGGAGTATGGCAACGAAAACTGTGACACGAGAATTTTATATATAAGATATTCATAGAAATCTTTCGAGTAGGTATTGGCAAAAATCAGTACGAGTTTTGAATAAACTTTTTGAAGACAATCAACATATTATGAAACTGTTAATTAATTGAATAAAATAGAACTAGTATGATCTTGTGTATGATTTTGCGCTAGTATTAGATTTAGAAATTAAAGACTTTTAAACCGATTTAAAAGAGATTTATTCATTTTATTATTTAACCCGCCATTGCGAACACTTTCGAAGCGTGGTCACGGGAAGACTCAGTCTCACGTAATAAAATGTTAAAAACGATTTTAAAATCCGTTAAGAAGTCTTTAATTTCTAAAATAGAAGAGTAAAAAAAACACACTTCAAAAGAGAATTTGAAACGAACACGCCAATCTATAATCTCTCATTATCGAATATAATATCGCGTCGAAAAGTCCAATTAATCGATATTAACAACCAACAGGAAGAGACGCAGCCAAAGTATACGAACATTATTTCAAAGTTGATTGGCGAACACAAACAATCTGTATAACAAACACATTTATTAATATTGAGAGATCTGTTGAGCAACAACGTGATCGTGGAGACGTCTCTCGGATTATATAAGATGCTGAACACAGCAATGGGATATTGTTTTGCTATGTATGAGACAGTGAATAACAAAAATAGCCCTTTGTTTATTTTATGTAAAAGTGAGTAACTGAGCTGTTGGTTCGGCTGATGGCAAGCGGTCCTCACTGCCCATGAACTTTTGGAAATGTAGCGTCACTACAAATACGTTGTCCGTTTTAAAGGGATAAGGAAAGAAATGACTATGGGAATAGAGGAATGGATTAGGAAGAGTGAGGAAAAGGATTTTGGCCTCAATATCTCATTAAGCACAGTTGAATGTCTACTATTTCACGAAAATCTGTATGGGGGCGTGATACCTTCTTGGAAAATGATATTTAAATATTGTTTTGATTCGTGTCAATTCAGAGTCTGAACTTATAAGCTGATATGCTTCATAGTCGGGAAGATTTTACATTTTTGGATCTTACATTCTTATGTGACCAGCAGAGTTTAGTATATTTCTATTTTATAACTTTTATAAACAAATGTAACTGTTTAGCACCATAAATGCAAATGTAAATGCACCGTGACTATAATATGACAAACATAAAAAATAATAATTTGAAGTAAATGTTTTCGGATGTTTAAAAAATTTTAGATACGACTGCCGGCCTATTAATTCATATGTACCATAATATTCTTGTAAACCCTTTAATTTATTGCATTGCTACTATTTTACACAGTTTATCGATAATCGTACAATTATTTAATAATACCACTTAAAATACATGCATAAGATTGGTAAGAACTTTATCTAACTGTGGTGAGATTAAACCCGTACTTGGTGAAAAAGATTTAGCAGAAAAAAGTAAGAATTTATTGCTTCATTGCTGGTAATGCCAATATTAATAAAATAGTGAATTAAAATTAAATATTTATTATTTTGTGGTGTAATCCAACTACCCTCCTTACATACGAGCACAACCA